>NW_021604662.1:3480647-3526676 GCF_004785775.1 Grammomys surdaster | reverse complement strand
ATAGATAGATAGATAGATAGATAGATAGATAGATAGATAGATAGATAAAAAATCTTCATACTAGATATGACAGATTGTATATGCTTGGCCCTGGGAGTGGCACTATTGGGAGATGTGGCCTTGTTGGAGTAAGTGAGTCACTGTAGATGTGGACTTTAATACCCTCATTCTAGCTGCCTAGAAGCCAGTCTTCCACTAGCAGCTGTTAGATGAAGATGTAGAACTCTCAGCTCCTCCTGTACCATGCCTGTCTGGATGCTGCCATGTTCCTACCTTAATGATAATGGACTGAACTTCTGAACCTGTAAGCCAATCCCAATTAAATGTTGTCCTTATAATAGTTGCCTTGGTCATGGTGTCTGTTCACAGCAGTAAAACCCTAAGACACTAGAGTACAGCTTAACAACTAAACTGTCACATACACCCTCTAGAAGAGGGAAGATCAGGTTTCTCCAATGGAGTGACACTGGGTATATCAACCACTCCAGGACAGGCCTCATGCTCAGAAATAGCAGATCAGCATATAATGGAACCTAAAAGTTTTTGTGTGCTTTTATTTGATTACAGTTTGGTGGCTTTTGTTTCTTTGTTTTTTTTCTTTTTTCTTTTTGGGTGATATTTCCTTTTGGGGGGTGTTGTATTAGGTTTCTATGGCATTTTTAAAGAACTTAAAGTTGGTGGGAGGATCAAGAAGGACTTGGAGGAGGGGAAGAATATGATCAAAATATATGTAAATTTTAAAATGTTTTAAATAATAAAATATATAATTTAAAAATTGCATACATAAAAAAATAGCCAAGGGGAACATCAATCTACACAAGATCAAATAAATGGGACTGGAAAATGCAGAATTCAAACCTAAGCCCACTACTCCAGAAAACACACTGTTAATCTCTAAACAATATCCTCTCCTTTCTGTTCCTTTCCTTCCCACCAACTCTGGCAAGCACACACCTCCAAGGCTTCTTTCAGCCCAGCATCCTGATCAGATATCCCTGAGATTCCCCCTTCTCTCATTTCGGCCAGTGCTTCATCATCCCAGAATCCCTGACCTCACACTCTGTGTGGAATTGAAAAGATTACCCAATTTATTTGACTCTTTCCATCCTTCTCTACAAGAAGTTCATCAATTCCCTGACTTCATAGGGTCAATGAAGACATGGATAAAAATATCATGTAGTCAATGTACTAAGTTTCAACATTTAATTATCTTAATGATAAAATGTTCAGAATTATCCAAGCAGTATAGAAGATAAGCTGTCTGAAAATTAAGATGCTAGAAAATATAACTGCTTTCTTCCAAAGCTATATCATAAATTTTAGGGAGGTCATAATTGAAGCCAAATGGAGAAAGTTCTCTCCCATTCCATGAAGGCACGATGTTTTTCCTACCTAGAAAATAATTTTGGAACATAAACACCCCCAAAACCTGTTGCATCAGACTGTTTCAGTACATTCCATAACCTTCAATGCACTGAGCTCTTTCAAAAGTTCTACAAATATTTATATATTACAAAGATTTATTTTTGTAATTTCCATACTAACTCCTGTTTTTAATATGTAATAAATGGTAAAAACTATTTGTTCCTTTAATGATGCTGTAACTATTCACATCTAATGGTACAAGCAGAATGTGAGGTGACATTCTTCCAGACTAATCCTGAGATAATGGTAAATACTATTTCTATCTGAGGGTGAAGTTAGTATCAATCCTGTTCAAAAGCAGAAAATTGCTCCTGGACATGTGAGAAAAAATGTGAGTAGAAATAGTGTTCAATTTAATCAGCAAAATTAACACCTTCTTCATGACTGAAATGTAGAAAGTGTTAAATTTAGTCTTTATCTCATGTGTAAAGACTCTTATAAATTTCTAATAGTCACCCACAAAACTAGGACTGTTTATTAGGCCACAAGTCAAGCCACAATTTTAGCAAAGAGCTAGACTTATGAATCATAGTTATTGCAAGCATTTCAAGACTACCTTTAAAGAAAGTATAATTCTGGGGATGGAGAGATGGCTCACTGGCTGCTCTTCCTGACAACCTGGGTTTGATTCCCAGCACCCACATTGGGCAGCTTATAGCCAACTGTAACTACAGTTCTAGGGGACAATACCCTCTTCTGGCCTCTGTGGTGCCAGGCAAACAGGCAATACACAGAAATATATGCATATAAAACAACTATATACATAAAATACATATTTTTTTAAAGTTCAGTGAATTGTGAAAGCAGGGCTGGTTTTTCTGTGAAGAAGGAAAAAATGTCTTCAGAACTATTTATGGGAAAGGAAATAGCAGTAGTTGTGATTAGAAAGGGCTATAATAAAAATATGTATCACAGAACAGCAGAATAAAAAAGAATTATTACCATTCCTCATCACTAACTTACTGCCAATATACAGTCCAATACATAATAAATTATAGAGTCATACATATATGCACTTAATTTACCAAAACAGTCATAAAGTTTAATGAAGTTAACTCTCAGCAGGCAGATTTATGTCTATCCATTTAATATGAATGAAGAAAATTTTAAAAAATTAACAACAAACATGATGCATTCACCATTAGAACATGTCCGCTAATTGTAAAATACTCAATTTGGTGAATTATTTCCATTTGCTTTATGATGTCCACTCAGCTTCTGACACTTCCTGCATTTGGAATATGCACTAAATCTTGAGATAGGCCTGGCAAACTCAAACTCCTATATAGCCAAGGAATTAATCAAAAGTTGGTACTTTCTGGCACCACTAGGTTTAATTGCTTAGACTTGGGTTAGTTAATAGGCATTAGGCCAGTAAAACTTGCCAAAAAAATACAGTAAATTTAGCACTTACTGCCTTGAGGTCTTCATTAACATAAGTATCATTCATTATAAACTCTGGATAGCCAACTTTTGCCAAAACAGCTCTTGCCTATAAAAAGGAAAATGAGAAATATGATGTCAGAGTTTCTTCACTTAAATCATTAATAATCATTGGATATAGGACTTCAGTCTTCATCTGTAAAGTCCGTTGACTAAATGTCTTCTATATGCAAGGCACTGTAAAGGACAAACAAAAAGATTTACTACCTCTCCTCAGTGTGCTACAAATAGAGTGAATGTAGCAAATAACTTTTATAAAGATAAAGATTTTAATGGAAACGGATAGCACTGTTATTAAAATCTGAAAGAGAGACTATTTCCTCATGGGGAAAACACACATCTGTGAGAATAGTTACCATTTCAAAAATACAGAGCAGAGGGCAACAAGAGTCTAGAAATGGAAATAATAAACAGATAATAAGAGCATAGCTGATAAAGGTGAATGTCTGAAATACATTTTAAAAATCTAAATGACTCCATAGCAAAAATAAGTTTCTTAAAGAATTTGAAAAACTGTTTCTCATACATACATGTGCAGCCAGTATGTAAAAAGGAATATTTTAACATCACTAATCACCGGGGAAATGTGAATTAAAAACACAAGAAATTATTATCTGGCACACAGTAAGCTAGATATTATAAAGAAGCGTTGGTAGGGCTCTGGAGAACTAAAGGACACTTACCTTCATACTGTTGATGC
Source organism: Grammomys surdaster (assembly GCF_004785775.1). NCBI lineage: Eukaryota > Metazoa > Chordata > Mammalia > Rodentia > Muridae > Grammomys > Grammomys surdaster. The sequence continues at coordinate 3,523,108 of NW_021604662.1, read as the reverse complement.
AGCCACCGTGGAAAATTGACTGCTCAAAAGACTAAAGCCAAAATTACTGTGAGATCCAGCAATTCCTCTACTGGTTAGAGCCATAGATAATAGGTACACAAAGAAAATGAAATCCGTATATCAAAGAGCCATTTGCACTCCTGTGTTCATTGCAGTATTATGTGCAGTAGCCAAGAAATAGAAATGACCTACTGATTGATGAATATGGATACAGTGTAGTATACACAAACATACATACACACAATGGGATAATATTCAGGTACAAAAGGGTTATAAAATCAGAGATCACTGAGGAAATGGAAATAAATTAGATACAGAAAGACAAGTACTGTTTAAAGACTTAAAGGAGCAGGTGGTAAAGAAGACTGTAAAATGACCTGGGGCCTGCTGCAAATCTCAAAAGCTCATGTTTGTAGACAAACTCCAAGTTCACATTGATCCACGTGGTCAGTTGAGTATACAGATTTTTAATGTTTTTACCACAAAAAGTGATAAATAGGTAAGATAATGTATATGTCCATTAATTACAATTAGTCATTCTACAGTGCATACCTATGTTAAAACATCCTGGTGTGCTTCATGAATATGTCAACAGTTATCCCACAATTTAAATAAATTAATATGAAAGACTGTTATATAGGAAATTCATGGATTATTCATGGAAACACCCGAGTGCCTTGCTAACAAGTGCCTGTTGTTGTTGTTGTTGTTGTAAAGATAAGTGAGGGTTAAATATTTCCAAGAGAAGTGAAAAGCGATGAGTCATGCATCAGGATGATTATCCATACAGCTCTGTAAATAACAGCCAGAACACCAGAAAGATCAGAGGCAGGGGGGCCAGAATAATTTAAGATGCATCTCCTCATAGTCATCCACTTGATAGACAGAGGTACTAATGATTGCCTTCTTTGTTTTGCACCATGCAGGGAATAGATAAAGGAAAAATCAGTGTGAGTACCAGTCTAGAGCAACAACTGGCAAACTGTGGCTCCAGGACCAATTCAGCCCTCCTCTTCTACTTGTTTTCACAAAATTATGCTGGAACACAGCCACAGTCATTCATTTACCTAGCATCTATAACTGCCTCTGTGCTACAACTTCTGAGCTGAGTCATTGAAAGAAAAACTCTGGGGCCCACAAAGTCTCAAATATTTTATCTAGACCTTTGGAAGAAAGTTTCTCAGCCCTTGCTCTAGAGCAACTTTGTAGCTCCACGTGAAACCCTCTCTTCCCATGGCCCCAGATTTTGGATTTCATAAAATAAAATTAATTAAAATAAAATAATCAACTTTAAACAGTGTTACAAGTACATTGTCTGGGCTCTACCCACATTCCCTGGGATGCTTTTTATCACTTGTGTATAGACACCCCTCTCAAGATTCTTTTCTTTATAACTGTTTTTAACTACAATAGAATTACATCATTTCCCTCCCTCCCTTTCTTCCCTCTGGCCCTTCTCTGAGGTCGTCCCTTGAACTCCTCCCATCTTCTCATACTTCCCACACTCTCACGTTGAGAACCTCCTTTTGATTATTATTGTTACACACAGAGATCCAGATGTATTCATTTTTGATGGTAGTATATACACAGTTTAAAGGCTGGCCTCTCCTCATTGGACAATCAGTAAGGGGATTTATCACTTAGAGGGGCTAATTCTCCTTCCAGCAGACATTAGTCATCTATAGATCTTAGTCTAAGAATTGGACCCTGCAAACATTTTTCCCTTCCACCTTCATATTACTGTTGTTCTGGTCTTGTTTCTACAGCCCTGTCTTTTCTAATTGCCAGCACCAGAGACTCTGAAGGGCTACATATAACCACAGCTTGTTCTGAGCTATTGATCTGTCTTCTGTCATTCTGACCTCTCCTTCCATACAAGCAACTCTAAGCCAATGACTGTGGCAGGGTCATGAAAGCTCAGCATTTTCCCCTCAATTCAGGACCAGCTCAGAGGTATAATTTACACTAGCAAAGTTCCTCCCAGGATCAGACCACTTCAGAAATGTCTTCTGAAATTGGTTCTGCCCTTCAGCTCTTCCCGGTCTTGGTCTAGTTTCTTCCATTCCTCTGCTGTCTTCACTTGCAAGCATTTTGCAAATAAATCACTTGCATGTGAGTCCATATCTCTAGGTCTGCCTTCAGATGAGCTATCTAACACCCAGGCAGCCTCAGCCCCATTAGCTGTATTCTAGCAAAGCCTCAATAAAACCAGTGACTTCTCACACTGCTCTGGTTAATGGCATATCTATAGTCCCATCCAAATCTCCTTACTTGAGGAATAGGGTAAGATAGTACATTTCTTGTATTTCCTTTGAGATGATATAAATATTAAATATCAGAGACTTTTAACTCAAGATTTAGGATTTTACAAGTGCTGCAGGCCACAGGCCCTAATAAGTTTTGCTGTTCTAGGGATTCAAATATAATATAGAACAAATTCTGCCTTCAAAAGCCTACGAGCTATACTAAAACCTTAATATAATAGCAGGATGTTGCTACTCTCTCAAGACCACAACATTATGGTTTTAGGTTACCTCTTCCTGAAAGTGTTTACTTTCCTCGTTGTAGCTAATTTCTTAGTATAATTTAGTGACTCATCACAAGTCATCTGCATCATTTTAGCAAATAAAGAATTGGAGATAGTTTCCTCCAGCACACACCCCCAAAAATACACAAGAGAAGCTGAGTCATGCACAGTTGTTTCTGAACGCTGGCCTTTCCAAAGTGGATCCGTTAATTATGCATTCTTTTTCAAACCTCATGCTCTGAGACCTCACTGCACTATAGAGTTTCACAGAATACATTAACTCCTGTACTGTATATGTATAGCACTAAATTCTTATTTATTTAGCACCACCACAGCTTGAAGAGAATCAGAAAAGAAATACAAAAAAAATCTAGATTTCCCTACCAGGAATACATAAATAATGATTCTAATAGCAGGCTGCTAACAGCTCAGTAGAATATTTTTTGTCAAAATATATATATTCTGGCACAATGTTCCTTCTCCCTCAGTTTGCTCCTAATTTCACACCATTCCAATCCATCCCACTTTTTCTCCTGAGAAGCTTTAGAACTGCATTGCTCAGAAACCCACTTGGCATGACTCTAGACCAAACTGTCAACAAGAAATACTCAATAGGGTTTAAAAAGGGGGAAGAGATGTAGATGTAATTTATACACTGTAGAAGAAGCATTAGTGAGGCCCATGGACATCTACAGACAGTAAATACAAAATTTAACCATCAACTTCCAAACATTCTCCTGGGGAAAATCCTTTGGGGTACAGTCAGCAGTAACCAGTCTTGGTCTTTACTTCCTGGCCCAAAAATGGTTACATAACCCCTCTAATCACTCACATTAAACATTTTCCTGCTTGGTACACATAGAAATCTGTCTGCTTTCTTGCATACAGAATAGAACAAATAGTGGCACATCACTTACTAACATATTCAGAATGAGAACAATGATCCACCAATATTTGGATGGTTTGTTGAAGGTCAAGGTATGAGTTAGATGTGTCTTAAATCAATTATCCCACTGATTATGGCAGAAGGGAGAAGCAAGTCATCATACAAATATTGAGGAAATAATGGGGATGAATATTTAACAGATGGCATATTATGTCTAGTGAAAAACATTTTCTGGACTATTGGAGGCTGATAAAAAAATCTCAAGGGTTTTCTATAACTAGTTATTTCCATCCATTATTCCATGCATACATCTGGAGTGAAGCTACATTTGATAGGCAGGTGATGATCTTCATTACCTCTGTGTCTATAGGCAAATATTTCTCTTCAAAAGTCAAAATTTCCTAGTGTTTAACATAAATTGATCTAGTCTACCATCATTTTCTTATGGTAGACCCAGTGATACTCAGGAGGACAATAAGTTAAACCAAACATATATAGATTCAGCCACAGATTCCCTAACAGCTGGATTTGATTATAGGATAAGATTTGGGTCAGCTTTGTCCATTTCCGAGCATCTATTTCATAAGAGAATATATCTGGCTGGAATAGGCTCCCTGCCTTTAATCCAGGGATTTCCAGCTTCAGCAATATTGACATCAGGACCAAATAACGCTTGTGAGGGTTTTTCCTGTAGGTTCTTGGATATCTCGAAGCACCATTGCCTTGAACAAACTAAATGCCAGTTGCAAATCCCACATAAGCTGTGACAACCAAAACTGTAGAGATGTCAGATACCTGTGGGAGGGGTGACAAAGCACTGTCAGTTAAGATTCTCTGGAGTGCTGATGCAACACCAGTGGTAGAACAGCTAGCTTTCAAGCACAAGGCATCAAACAGGATGAAGAAAGCTACATGTCAAACATGGCAGCAGGAAAAGCAGATAACACGTAGCAGCTAATCCATTAGCTGTCACTAGGGCTTCAAAAATGTATGATAAAATGTGTGACTAATACCAATCCAATATTTAACTTGGAAATAGCTACATTTAACATGCTTGGATTCCTCCATGTTCCCCCACACACAACATGAAGCATTACATGCCATGTTTTCCATTATCAGTAGTGGAATGTAATCCCTCCACACGTCCCTTTTTATTGGGTACAGTTTGAGGAGGAAAATAGTCCCTCCCTCGAGGCGCTGACTGTAAGAGTTAGGTAATGGTGCTATATATAAGACTAATTTTAGATCTCTTGGTCCAAGGAACATAATGAATAAATGCTCATATATGTTAGTTGTTATAGAAACATGATTTCTTCCATGGATTCAGTATGTTAAAGCATCTTTTGGGGACTGTAAGATACCCCTGAACCAAGTACCTTAAATCCCCTGCAAAACAATGTCATTCTTTTTAGACATAGACTTCAAGGAACTATACTTGTGATGAGAGAAATTGGAACCAGAAGAAAAAATGTGGCCTATGAATGGAGACACACACCTATGAGCTTCCTGAACCATGGCAGAAGATTTCCCTAGCAAAGTCAAAGTCTACACATTTACCAGAAGAAAAGGAGGCTTTCCAATCCTGCCTCCAAGCCAGAAGATTCCTTTTAATGGTTACTACAGGCATGCCTCTGAAAAGAAAGATAAGACATACTATAAAATCTAACCCTCTCACTTATGGGTATTATATTTTATACAGATATGCAAATGTATGTATGTGTGTGACACAAAAGTAGAAATGAGGGCTGGAGAGATGGTTCCTGAGTTCAATTCCCAGCAAATACCTGATGGCTGGCAACCATCTGTAATGAGATTGGATGCTCTCTTCTGGTGTGTCTGAAGACATCAACAGTATATATATATGCAACAGTATGCATATATATATATGCAACAGTATGCATATATATATATATATATATGTATAAAATACATTTTAAAAGACAGTAGAAATGAAACTGTCTAGGGGAAAGAATGGAACTAATGGGATAGGGAAGATAACGGGCCATGTAAGGAACGTGGTCAAAGCATGCATGTGTTAAAGTGTTAAGGTTGCCATCAGCAGTCACTATCATGGCTCCCTGATTCTCACTCTTTCTCTTTCCCATTCCTCCCAACAACTCTCACACCCTGGGTGTTCATACCACTTGTTCTCCTAGCCTACCCACATTAGCCTTTCTTTAGTAATATACTGTGCTCCAGAGTCATCTCATCCTTCCCTGTTCATCCATCAAAACCATTATTCCTTTAGAACACTAACTCATTATCTATTATTGGGTCCTCAAAAGCAATTTATAATAAAATGTGAATGACTAATAGCGATCTTATACATTCACCCTGAGAAAGAGCTATGTTTAAAAGAGTAGTTTATTAGTCAAATAGATGAATCCAATCTTAAGAAAGGTTTTGTTAGTAGAGAGAACTGTCTTGCTGTTAAGAATCAAATTAAATTCACAGCCTATTCAACCTAATCACCATAGTGTTCTAAAGTGGAGTACAATGTCAAACACAGAGCAAGTGACCAATGTATAACAAATACTGATTCATACTATGAGTAATTCAGCTAAGAAATTCGCTCTAACCAGCATCATCAACAATATCAGAGAATGTAAGATGTTATATTTTATTTTGAACTTTTAAATAGGAAAGATATAATATATGATCAAGAACACCATTCAGTGCTACTTACATCAAGGCCCACTTCCATATTAACTAACTGGAGAAAACCATTACGGAGCTTTACGAGAGACTACAGAGCCGTCTAGAAGACGAAGTGAAGTGTGAGTCCATATAGCTCTTTTCTGGTGACAAAACAATAATTTTCATATGTGGTAGTCTTCCCACATGGATGACTTGACTTTTCACAATATCTGTTACATGCAGTTAAGTAGTGTCCAAAACATTAATGGAAAATACCAGAAACAAGAAAGTCCTAAGTTTTAAATTAGATGTTATTCTGAATAGCATGATAAAACCTTGCGTTGTCATACTTGCATACATTGAAGTATGTCAAAGCTGAAACACACAGTCACACCAGAGATACAAACCATCCCTTTGCCCACTCTTCCTTCCTTACACTGGTTTTGTTATGCTATTTTATCACAGCAGTGAGATTCACTAACACAATGTGTGTGTGTGTGTGTGTGTGTGTGTGTGTGTGTGTTTTACATGTACAGTTACTAAGTTTGGTTTTGCTCTTTGTTATAGCTACCATGTACATTCACCAAGTCATAATTGCTTGCGATTTTGTTCCTTGCACTAAAATATTAAGGCTACATCTTTAAAAAAAATCACAGGTACTTTATGAACAGAGGGTTCATAAAGGGAATGTTATTTCTTTAAGGCAGGGACAATGGCTATCACAAATGAAAGCCAATGAACATGGAAAATGTAATATACAACATGATTTAAAACTCCCAAGCCACCCCCTGACTTCCCAGAATTTTCTACAAGACACTACAACTTGATAATGCTGGAGGAAAGAACATAACCAAATATAACCCTGCTGCATCTGGCTGAGAGCTCTGCAATAGCATATAATTTTGACACACATGACCAAACTGATTTAAAGATTGGTCAGGTTGATTACCTTACTCCTGAATTTGCAAAGCCACTTAGTATTAAGCTGAGCCACAGAAAGCAAGACGGCAAAGCTCATTTGTTCTAATCCCTACAGACTTGGCTATGGAGGAAAGTCACGTTCATTTTCCAATGTCCTGCATGTCTTACATCAAAAGGATCATCTTAATCACTTAATTAAACAGCTTTGTGTTTGGTCTACATGGTTAAGTCTCTTCACATATTTTTTTGTCTTCTCTATTAATTTAACTAACATAAAAAACAGGACAACTGCTCTTTTACAAACAATTTCTAGAGCAACTTTCTTAAGCTTGCAGTAGCTTTGAAAGCTTCAGTCAGGCTTAACCATGCCAAGACCTCATTTTCTCTGATGAGTTCTGTAATAACTATTAAACATCAATCAAAATTCTGAGCTGTAAACACCCGGAAGTTTAGGAAATTGTGCAAGAATTACACTATCCTTCAAAACAGAGACCATTTCTACAAAGCCAGACAGATGATTGGCTCAAGCACATATCTTGGCTGGAAATCTTATCCTGTGTAAGGCTAATGGTATTGGTGAAAACTGGCCTGGGAAACATCTAATATCCTTTGGGGCTATCAAGATCCCACAAATAATAACAATGCAGTAATCTAACGAATCAAATTTTGTCCTTTGATAAGAATGTCACTGATTTATTATGAGTTTTTCAAAAGCTGTAATTCTGTGAATTGGCTTTGGGTATGGTTCACAAGCTAATGCATCATGCTAGGGTAGAAGAGAACCAAACATTGACAGAAATCAGATAACTTTTCAATTACTAGCCACAGTTTTGGGTCAGTATGAGCTAGAAGACTGTAATGTTCTTCTTTCAGGCTCCCCATCCCTAATCCTGCATGGCCAATGCCCTATATAGTAGATACCCACTGTCCCCTACTTTCTAATATGGATAATGTTCTAGGAATTCAAGTTCCAGATTGTAGATGAGGACATTGAACTAAAAACATGAACCGTTATCTTAGAAGTGAGTAGTTTCTCCAACTAGAAAAATAAAAAAATAAAAAAAAGAAATATTCAAGCACAAATAAATCATAATTTAGCCAAACTGCTGTTCGGTACTTCCTTGTTATCTCTGTGATATTCTGTTGACATATGTTATCTCTGTATCCCAACAGAGATAAAGACAGTATTCTTAGTAAATGGTTGTAATAGTTAGAAAAATCAAAAGTCAGAACCCAAATCACCCCAGTATTTTTTTTTGAGTTGTAATACATTTTCTTTTTTTTTTATTGGATGTTTTATTTACATTTCCTATGTTGTCCCCTTACCCCATCCCCCACCCACCCAGGAACCCCCTATCCCCTCACCCCTCCTCCTTCTTCTCTGTGGATGTAACCTCTATCTACCCCCCCCCCACTCCCACCTCCCCACCTTCAAAATTCCCACCCCCTGGGGCATCCAGCCTTCATGAGGTCAAGGTTCTCTTCTTCTACCTATGCCCAGCAGGGCCCTCCACTCTTACATATTCAACTGAAGCACTGGATCCCTCCCTAAGTGCTCCCAGGCTGGTGGTTTAGACCCTGGGGGCTGTGGTTGGTTGGTATTGTTGCTCTCCTAATGGTGCCACAAACTCTTTCAGCTCTCCTTCAGTCTTCACTCTAACTCCTCTATTGAGAACCCCATGATCAGTTCAATGGCTAGTTGTGAGCATCTGCCTCTGAGTATGTCAGACTCTTGAAGACCTCTGAGGAGATATCCATATCAGGCTCTTATCAGCATGCACTTCCTGACTTCCACATCAGCATCTACCTTTGCTGATTGCACATGGGATAGATACTCAGGTGGAGTGGTCTTCAGATGGCCCCTCCTTCAGTTTCTGTCCCTCACTTTGTCTCCATATTTGCTCCCTTGAGTATTTTGTTGCTCCTTCTAAGAAGGACCGAATCACCCCCACTTGGTCTGCCTTCTTTATGAGCTTCATGTGGCCTGTGAGTTGCATCTTGGGCATTTCAAGGTTCTGGGCTAATATCCAATAATCAGTGAGTGAATACCATGTGTGTTCTTTTGGGATTGGCTTACCTCACTCAGGATGATAATTTCTAGTTCCATGCATTTACCTAGGAACCTCTCGAATTCATTGTTTTTAATAGCTGAGTAATACTCCATTGTGTAAATATACCACATTTTTTGAATCCATTCCTCAGTTGAAGGACATCTGGGTTCTTTCCAGCTCCTGGCTATTATAAACAAGGCTGCTATGAACATAGTTGAGCATATGTCCTTGTTATATGTTCGAGCATCTTCTGGGTATATGCCTAGGAGTGGTATAGCTGGATCCTCGGGTAATGCTATGTCCAATTTTCTGAGGAACCGCCACACTGATTTCCAAAGTGGTTGCACCATCTTGCAGTCCCACCAACAATGGAGGAGTGTTCCTCTTTCTCCACACCCTCACCAGCATCTACTATCACCTGAGTTTTTAATCTTAGCCATTCTGACTGGTATGAGATGGAATCTCAGGGTTGTTTTGATTTGCATTTCCCTGACGACTAAGGATGCTGAACATTTCTTTAGGTGCTTCTCGGCCATTCAAGTTTCTTCCGTTGAAAATTCTTTGTTAAGCTCTATACCCCATTTTTTAATAGGGTAATTTGGTTGTCTGGAATCTAATTTCTTGAGTTCTTTGTATATATTGGATATTAGCCCTCTATCAGATGAAGGATTGGTAAAGATCTTTTCCCAATTTGTTGGTTGTCGTTTTGTCCTATTGACAGTGTCTTTTGCCTTACAGAAACTTTGCAATTTTATGAAGTCCCATTTGTCAATTCTTGATCTTAGAGCATATGCCATTGGAGTTCTGTTCAGGAACTTTTCCCCTGTGTCCAAGTATTCGAGGCTCTTCCCCACCTTCTCTTCTATTAGTTTCAGTATATCTGGTTTTATGTGGAGGTCCTTTATCCACTTAGACTTGAGCTTTGTACAAGGGGATAATAATGGATCAATTTTCATTCTTCTACATCTTGTCCTCCAGTTGAACCAGCACCATTTGTTGAAAATGTTGTCCTTTTTCCACTGGACAGTTTTAGCTCCTTTGTCAAAGATCAAGTGACCATAGGAGTGTGGGTTCATTTCTGGGTCTTCAATTCTATTCCATTGATCTTCCTGCCTGTCTCTGTACCAATACCAGGTAGTTTTTATCACTATTGCTCTGTAGTACAGCTTGAGGTCAGGGATGGTGATTCCTCCTGATCACCCCAGTATTAATTCACAAAGGAGCATATATCTCCTTCTGCTGAATGTTGGGGCAATAGTACCTTAAAGAGAGAGGCAAACTCATTCACTACCTTTAAAATTGAACAAAACATTGGTCACAAAATATAGCTTTTGAATCCATGTCTTTGTTCATTTTAAATTCATTCATGGAGTTTTTGTAACTAGAATATGAATAACCTAAATCTCTATGAGGGCAAAGCTCACTTGTCCATACAAAGCCAAAATAGTACAATCCAAGGTTTAAGAAAATCGTATATGATGGTTAAGTTTTTAAAAAGCCAAAGTAAATTATGTTTTCCACTTTTCCCTCAACACAGGGCTTTACATCAAAAGGTCATCAAACTATAGGCTACAGACCCAAACCAGCCTAGAACTTGATTTTTGTAAAGACAGGATTTTTGTTAGACTATGCTACTGCGGAAAGGGATTATTTTGAGCTGAAGGCATCTAAGAATCAGGGGAAGCAGTAAGAAGCTTTCTGTGTTCTCCTTATCTACCTAAAAGCAGAGCTTTCCAAAACAATTCAACTCTCACAAATCCTCCCCCTCTTTTAAGAAAGGCAGCTTCTTGTTGCCAAGGAGAGATCCCCCATCTTCTAACATGAAAAGTTGATGCCAGAATGACAGGATGCAGCAGAACTGCAGTAAACTTTACCTTCTATTAGGTCTCCCATATATTTCTTAGTCATCTTTCATTTGTTAACCCACTCTCATTTTTTTGTGTATTTATGTATACACACACACACAGGGTAGGGAAGAGACAAAGAGAGAGAGAGACAGAGAGACACAGATACAGATGGTGAGGAGGTGATAATTCATCCCTAGACCATATGCAAATGCTGTAAAACTGACCTACACTTTCAACCCTTCCTTTCTCATTCGTAACATAGTATGAAAGTTCCAAATTCTAATCATTTTTATGGACTACACTGGAAGCTACTTTGTTTATCCATATTATAAACAGTATTATAGTAAGTAGAATTCAAAGACCCCCTCACCACCAAATGCTAAACCAAAAGGAGGTAGAATAGAAAGTCTTTCTCCCTGGCAACAGCCCACTCTTCCACATATAGCCTATGGCCACTTGTAAGCTACAAAAGTAAGTTGAGTAGGTGTTACAGAGACCATATGGTCTACACAAGTTTCAAACAGTTACTATTTTGCTATTTACAGAAAAAAGTTTTTGCCGACCCTCTTTCAGATAAAAGGTTACAAAAATTTCAAAACCTAGTAGTAAAGATTGCAATATAAGATATAAATTCACGTTTTAGAGTTTCAAGGTGATTTGATAGTAATTATTTCAGTAATTTTATAATTTACTACAGTGCCTATTCATGTTTTATTGAGGTAAACATCTGAGCTCTAAAACAGAGACAATATATAGATACTGAACAAAAATAAATGTCATGGAAAAACATCCATGCACATTTGGGGAAGAAGGAAGAAATAAACAATTAAAAAGCATTTTCAAACGTCAAGATACAAAGAGCTTAGAAATGCATCTGCAGTACCTAGGACCTAGCACTGAACATAGCTCTAAGAAATTTAATCAGCTACTTAATCCTCCTCCAATCATTAAATTATCTATTTAAACAGGAGGCAAGTTGGAGATTAACTTAAATAAACACATCCCCTTCTCTCATCAGCAGTTCAATAGAATGGAAATTACCTCCATTCTCTGGTAAAGTTTAGCTCTGATAGGAGCAATGCTTTATTTTCTGAAAAATGTCTGGGGCCACCTAGATATCTCAGTGAGAAAGGCACTTCACCTGTCACTCAAATATGATGGCCTGAGTTCAATTCCCAGAACCGACTATAGAAGAGAAACAACTCCTTAACATTGTCCTCTGTGACGTTTCACATGCACACACACACACACACACACACACACACACACACACACACAAATAAAAACAGTAAGCATTCTTCTAAATATTCTTCCTGATTAGGTAGGGTTGTGAAAATCAAACTGTTTTGGTGAATTATTAAATTTAGTCAAGTGTAATTTACTTTGTTGGTGCATAGCTATGATCCTACGTATTCAGAGGCTGGAGGATCTCTAGTTCAAGATTAGTCCCTGTGGCAAAATCTTATCTTAAAATATAGAAGCAAATAAAATAATTATTAAATACCACACAACTTTTAAAAAAATATTTTTGAGATAATACTAAAATTACATCATTTCCTGCCTTCCTTTTCTTCCCTCTAAACTCTCCCATGTGCCCTACATTATTGTCTTTCAAATTTACACACACACACTCTCTCTCTCTCTGTATATATACTATAATATATATTCTTAAATACATTTGTAGAACTTTTTAAAAATAAAGGGATATCAGTTTTCTTAAATGATATGACCTTTGGTAAACTACCCACACACCAGGGCAGGCCCAAAATCCAACCAGCTGGGCAACACAAACTGGACTTGAAAAAGGAGGAGGAGGAGGAGAAGGAGGAGGAGGAGGAGGAGGAGGAGGAGGAGGAGGAGGAGGAGGAGGAGGAGGAATCTATAAATTGGGTAGGTAGATATGGGAAATTGGAAAAGTGAAGGAACATTCCATGGCTTTGGGGCTATTGCTTAGGATCCCTGACTCTGCAATATCCATTCATAGGAAGGAGACTCATCTGCCTCTTCAACATTCTGGAGAGAATTCTCTAGTAACCACTATTATGCCATTATGAGTACTTTATGGAGACAATGCTACCATATTTCCTCCCATCAACTTTTGAATATACCTCAGAAAATTTCGATTCAACCCAGTTTCTGGACAATACCACTTAAGTCCTAGAATGTTAAAGGGCAAAGACTCAACAATCAACAAGTAAGATCACAAATGAGTATCAGAGATGTTTCATCTAAATATTCTAACAACTTTTTTCTAAGTAACTTTGCAAAACCTATTTTTAGTTTTTTTTTTTCAGGCATCTAAAAAGCCACACTAATACAATTACAGTTCACTGAAAAATTATCATGCAATCTAGTTTGAAAGCTAAAATCAGTCATAGCAGGGTAATATTCCATTTAATTATAAAGATTAATTCAAACTTCATTTATTTGTGCATGTGTTTGGTCTTTCATTTTTCACAGAATACCCAAGATTCAAATGCCATCTGGTAGAATTGCTGCACAGTGTCGGTAGCATCTATAAGAGTTGCAGATTTCATCTCAAAGTAAAATTGATGGACAAAGGGAAACTGAAAAAGGGGGAGTGGAGGCAACAAAACTTTACTTGTAAAGCCAAGATATTCCACCAATCTGGTGTGACTGCATCCCGCTCACTACTTTTACCTCCTAACATCTCACCTATCAAACTGTCCTAAATCACAAGACTTTTCATCATCCTTTTTGAAACAGGCAAGGATTCAAGCAATATTGCAAGCAATAGTGAGAATTTCATGAATTATGAATTATGTCCACTGTGGTTTTCAAAGGATATGTTATGTCTTCTTTAAAAGTTGGCCTTAGCCACATGGTAAGACTAATGACCTTTTTTATAATTTCATTCAATTCGATGCTTAACTCTTACTGAGAGACTACTTAAGACAAAATAAGCCTTGCAAGCTAGGATATGTCTTATTTGTTTTTACTGAGTTACAATTGGTACAGAGTACATCAGTGTGAAGGGAACAAATCTGGTTTTCTCTATCACACATACATGACTGTGTTTGTGATCTAAAGAGTTTCAAAACACTGAAAGACTCACCTAGGCATTTTTCCAAGCAGTAAAAATAACCACTACTCTGGCCACTCTCTATAGACTAATTTTTGCTGCTCTTGAATGTCCCCAAAGCTCTGGGTTCTTTCATATTTGACTTTGTTCACTAAACAGTATGTCTATAGAATTTCACTTCTGTTATGTATAGCAAGAATAAACACAGTTTAATTAAGCTATATACTTAAGAAGTTCATGATTGACTGGTCACATGTGAAGAATAAGGAATTAAAGTGAATAGAAGAACGTAGAGGATAGAATGGAGTGCAGTGATAAGGGTATAAGGTCTTGGGAAAAGGCCATTAGCAAAGACGTCTCAGAGCCAAACAGAAACAGTAGAACATTTCCTCTCTCTCTCTCTCTCTCTCTCTCTCTCTCTCTCTCTCTCTCTCTCTCTCTGTGTGTGTGTGTGTGTGTGTGTGTGTGTGTGTGTGTGTGTGTTACAGAGAGAGAAGGGGATTGCAGGTATCTGTAGAAGTCAGAAGAGGATGTCAGATGTTCTGCATCTGGAGTTACAGGTAGTTGTGAGCCACTCAGCATGTATACTGGGAACTAACTAAACCCAGGTCCTCTGGAAGAGCAGCAAGTACTCCTAAACACTATCTCCTTTACCTCAATTTTGTTATTTTCGTAATAAGAAAAGTAATATTCTTCCCTGATGACCTACTGTGGTAGTTTGAATGAGATGATCCAGATAGGTTCATATTTGAAGACTTGGTCCCCATTGGTGGGACTTTCTCAGAAGACTGGGAGTAGGTATATCCTGGTGAGACAGCCTTTGAAGTTTTAAAAGACTCCTGCCATTCCCGATGTGGAAGGCAGTAACAGTGTATTCCTCCCCCTCTCTGCTTTCCACTTTCCTGTTTTCAGATCAAGATGAGAGTTCTCTCTATTATTTCTGCCACCATACCTTTATTCTGCCATCATGGACTCTAACCCTCTGAAACTGCAAGCCCAATTAAATATGTTCTCTTATAAATTGCCTTGGTCGCAGTGTTTTGTTATAGAAATAGAAAAATAAACCCACCATGTACCAGACAGTGTACTGAGAGTGTCTTTTCATCATTCAATCTGAGTCTTACCTATGATCTGCATGGCAGCAGCATATCGTTTTCATGTCACAGCTGATAAGTTAACATGAATAAATAGGGCAAAAACTCACTCAAATCACACAGAGACCAAAGCAACTTCTCAACCAAATTAATTTAGTCTTAATCTGACTTCAAAATTCGTGCTTTTTCTGATATGTACTATGCTTGAGGGATGGAGAATAATTTTCTATTATATAAATGTTATTAATTTGTATAAATCCAAATTAACTGAAAAATATATGAGGCCCAGACAATCCTTGTATCAGAATCAATATTCAGCATGCCAAATATGTTTTGCTATAAGACTAGCAAGACATATGAAAATAGAGTTTTAAGTAAACTTAGTAAATTCTTCATCTCTCCTCCCTAACAATTATGCCATTAAACTTTTGATTTTGGTGGTGAATGCATTACATTTTTTTAAATTCTGGGTAGATTAAGATTTGGCCAAGAAAGATGTTCAAAACAAGAAATGCAATGGAGTAAGATAAGAGGCAAGAAGTGAAAAGCAGAAAGGCACTCTATCTCCAGTTTGAGATCAGAATACCTCTGTTGCAGTCAATGTAACACACCAAACTGAATTTGAGCAACAGAGGGAAGGTATTTTAGAGAGTGGGCTTCAGGGGAAAATCTGTCAATTTCTCTATACAGGGCCACTGACAAATACTGCCCTGTAAAATGGAGTCTTGCTTGGGTACCCTTTGCCCAAGTATCTCTAACCCTTAATTCCCTGTTTCAAAAGTGGAATCACACCTTTCGTTTAGAATCCCAGCACTGTCATAAAGACAAACGAATGTGAATTTCAGTTTAGAACCAACAATCCTCAAAACTCTACTGCAACCCAGGCCTGACTCATGTTGGGTTTAAAATACAGGAACACATGAGTGTAACACCAAATACCTTAGGTCTTACAACCTATGATTGGAATGTAGCTCTTCTGAGTTTCATGTTCTTAATTTCAGACACTGGTCCCTCTAAACTTTGAGAAATGGTTCCCATTTTACCTGCTTGTATGAATACATTATCATCAGCTGGATGTAGTAACACACACCTTTAATTCTAACACTCAGGAGACAGAGACAGACAGATCTCTGTGAAATCAAGGCCACCCTGGTCTATACAGTGATATACAGTGAAACTCCATTTCAAGACAATAAGAGAGAAGGAGAGGGAAAAAGACAAAGAGATACAGAGATACACAGAGAGGGAGATACTATTTTAGTCCTGGACCCTAAAACCAGAAGGACCTTTTTATTATATGATGATCATGGGGCCAGAGGATGCCTTCTTTCCTCGTCACAATTAGGTTTACTCTAATACTCCAATAGTTAATGTATATATTAGTTGAGAGAAATAATATCAATATAATCATTATTAAATTCATAAATTACCAGCCACATTTTATTCTATGCTACCATACTAACCCATGGCTCAATGTGAATCACACGGCCCTGGGGACCCAGCCACTCTCCACCTTTCCAGTAGCCAGGCTACCAGCCTCAGACTCCCCTCCAGATCAAAGAATTGCATCTGGAGATCACCCCTGCCTCAACAGTTCAAACCCAGTGATTCATTCTGAGACACTTGTGTACTGTATTTTAAAACAAGTCTCCAATTCTGCTTTGATTCATCTCTGCAAAATCATCTGAGATTAAGAAATCAAAAAGGCCACTTATACTAAAGGCAAAATAACAAGCTACAGCCAAGGGACACATGGGCTGTTTGTAAACAGCAGCATAAATGTCATCATCAATTATTCATCATTCAATAAAACTACTGAGTAACCTCTTGCAAAATCATTTCATTCTTACATGAGATTCAGCCAACAAGGGATAGAGGAGCCAGGTTTTGGGTTAAAAACTTGAGACAAGAAGGCTCAAGACCAAATTGGCAAGCCATGGCCTACAGGTCAAATTCAGGCTGCTGCCTAGTTCTATAAATCAACTTTTACTGACATCCATTCCATTTGTCTGCATATTACCTACTTTAGTGCTATCCAACAGACCTGAGTAACTGCCTCTGTGCCTACATTGCTTGCAAAGCTCAAAATATTTGTGTATTGCTTTAGTCGGTTTTATCCAGTACTGTTGGCTTAAGTCTGAGGGGACAATGGGCTTGTAGAAGCTTTGCTCCTCCTCTTCAGGCTATGTCAAACCCACATTGTTCTTGTTTTCTTTCGATCCAAGAGGAGACACTTGAATCATCAACCAGTGGTTACAAAGGGCTTGGGAAGGGGCAAATAGACTTTACTTTTCTCAGATGTCTTTTCATTCTGTCAAGTTTTCACCCTGTACTGTCTCTGCTAAGCTTATTTTGGATTTGGCTCAGATTTTGAAAATGGCTCAGAATAACTCATAGGACTTCATTAGAACATGACTCACGTGATCTATTACAAATCATTTTGCCAAACCTTTAACTTTCATTTTCAAAAGCCTGGACGAATGAACCAAATGGTTCCATAAACTTAGAAATTAGCTTTATAACTTAACACTGGAACTGAGTAAAGGATCTAGTCTGGGGCCCTAAAGGACACAACCTCACCGCTGTCCTTGGCTCTGCTCAGGATAGGTTTTTGTGCTCATTAGCTAATCCTTACAAATCACTGTCAGGAGGCTTTCATTCACTTGCCCTACAACTGCCAGTGCTGGGAGCACAGGGCTACACCAAAAGCTGCAGGCTCATTCCTCTTCTTTCTAGTTCAGCAAGAACACAGGGTAGCATGACCTTTTTTCTATGCTGACAGGCTTTGTGTATAAAATACAGAGGTGCCAATCAATGAGGGGTTATATATACTGAAAATTTAGCTTTATTTCCTAAGAACCTAAAAGGAAAAATTGAGTAAATAAATTTTCTACTAAAATGAGGTCAGCCACTAAGGACTATTCTAGGCGTGGATCCTAAAACCAGAAGGACCTTTTTATTGTATGATGCTCATGGGGCTGGAGGATGCCCTCTTTCTTCATCACAATTCAGTAATAATTATGTTTACTCCAGTACTCCAGCAGTTAATGTATATATTGGCTGAGCAAAAATAATAATAATAATAAATTCATAAAATAATAGTTATAAATTCATTTGATGATGAAAATATCACAAACAAGAACATAAGAAAGAAATTCCAGATAAAATGAGCCAAACACAGAAAGATAAGTATTCTATAATCCTCCTTACATACAGACTCTAACAAAATTGATCTCCTATAAACACAGAAGAGAAAGATTGATGCTAAAAGCTGAGGAGGAGGAAAACAGATTTACATCAGAAGATCCAAAGGTTCCATTATGCTAGAGGAGTAGATTGTGTATTGTATGGTGATGACAGTTAACAGATACTTCAAAACTGCTAAAAGAATAGATTTGGGATGAAGGTAAATACAGAAGATAGATGGGAGAGAATAAAGGATATAAGTAATCTAAATTGGGGGAATAGGAAAAGGAGGGCTTCTTTGGGGAGGGGTGAGGGGGTTAAATACAGAAAAGGAAGATAAAAGAACAATGGGGACATCTTAACAAGTCATAAGGTGTCATACTGTTAACTTTATCTTTTCAAAACAGGCAATACATCTGTATACAGTAGTGGAATGCCTATCTTGGAAGTAACCAATGTCTCTCTAATTGAGAAACAAGAGGGAAAACATACCTGTTAATGGAAACCTATCCCACTATCCAAGGCTATTGAATCCATGGTTATTTGAGGAAAACCATAACTGCCACATTAATAAACCAACATAATACCTAACAACAATATAAACATTTGGCTTTTTACCCATAGATAAATGTAGTCCCCATCCCTTATCAAGGAAACTTCTCTTTGCAACAGATGGAAACCATTAAGAAAAAAGAAGAAGCAATTAAAATGCAGAGCTGTAGCTCACAGTCACAATGAATACATCTACAAAATATTCCCTGTACCTGAAGCTCAGTGAATATTGTGGGAGAGAGGATAGAATGATTGTTAAAGTCTGGGGATCAGAGAATTTGTCATGAGATTGTGTCTCCTAGTAATGCCAGACGATACACTCATGACTCAGCATCAGAACTACCTAAACCTGAGCTGAACAACGACAACAGCAATAGACATGTCAAGGTGAGCAGGGCAAAGCCCATGAGACTTCAGTCCTACACAAGGAACTACATGCAACTGAAGAATTCTGAGAGCAGGAGAAATAGTCTTCTCCTGGGAAAAGCATACCAATTGGTTATGCAATACCAAATGGTCAATCCTGAACATATACATACAAGCAACATTATATAAACTGAGTTAGATGTATATATGTATATATACATACATGCATGCATGTAACAGCAATGAATGAAAAAATAGGCCATGAATTTGAAAAAGCAAGGGAGGATATATGGGAGGGTTTTATGGGTGGAAAGAGAAGGGAAATAGTCTAATTAAATTATAACATCAAAAATAAAAGAAAATATGGTTGTAAGAAGAACAGATATTTAGTGTTCTCAGCTGAAAAACATAAGGTGGTAGGATGTCATATATGTTAATTAAGTGGACTGATTCTTTATATCCTGTATACATAAATCAAAATCACATTATATTCCATATATGTAATTACCTTTCAAATATAAATAAAACATTTAAACTTTTTTTCAATTTTTGTTATTTTATTTATTTATATTTCCATCATTTCCCCTCCTCTCAAACACCCCCCCCAGAGAGCTTCCAGAGACTGAGCCACCAACCAAGAGCATACATAGGCCAATCTAAGGCCCCTGGCACAAAACATTTAAAATTTTTAATGATATTCACTGAGCAGTTGCCAAAGGGAGGTGGTAAACTTAGTTCATAATTCTCTAAAATAATTAAGAAGAACTGAATTTAAAGAAGAGAGGGAAAGAATGAAAAATGTAAGTAAGTCTTTCCAATGAGAGTACCAACAAGTTTTGTCCTTTCTGTGGGATTCTGCTCCTCTTCACACCAAGAGATGCAGTTTTTTTCAACTTGCTTTCATTAAATGGTAGCCCTGTCCTTGACTTTGACCCAGAGAATATATTACAAGAAATATTTAGAGACTTCTGAGTTCAGACATTAAGAAGACTCACACCATATCCGTCCTCTTTTCTGCTCCCTTAGCTACCCCATGGAGAAAGCCATAAGGAACCTGTGTGTGAAGTCGCCCCAGTGGACATTCATCCACAATTGTCATCTGACTTCAGCTACATGAGAGACTCAAGGTAAGACCAATAGAAGAGCCACCCAGCTGATCCCAGCTAACAAACAGATTTAAGAGAAGTAATACAATACATTTTGACATGGATTGTCAGGAAGCAAACAATAGCCAAGACATAGACAACTGCAGTAGTTGAGTTGTTCCACATTAAGGTATTGTCTATTCCTTTGTGTCATTGACTAACCCATAACCAAAACACCAACTCTTTAAAATAAGGAATTAATTCTTCCACAAACACATTTCTTATAAAAAGGAATATCATCCACTTGAAACATTAAGAATGATACTATTTGGCTGGAGAGACGGCTCAGCAGTCAAGAGAACTGACTGCTCTTCCAGAGGTCCTGAGTTCAATTCCCAGCAACCACATGGTGGCTCACAACCATCTGTAATGGGATCCAATACCCTCTTTTGGTGTGTCTGAAAACAGCTACAGTGTACATACATTAAATAAATAAATAAATAAATAAATAAATAAATAAATCCAAAAAAGGAATGATAATATTTAAAGTCAACATGAACTCTATTTTGGCAAAGTTGTCAGTGCCATTATCCAAATAGTTTGATTACATCGTTTCTTCCTAGCATGGCTTTTTGTGACCTTTCTGACTCTAAATCTTGACTTCTGGCCTAAGTCCCTTCATTCATTCTTCTTCTGCTATCAGGCTGCTTCTCCCTTTCATATATGTGAGTTTCTGTCAGAAATGGATTTGCTGTCACACCCTCAGTCTGATTTTACCCAGCTATGCTGGAATCTAGAAAATGACAACTCAGAAGACAGGTTAAATACAATTTCTCTCTCTTCACCCATTTTCCACTATCTGCCTGCCCGGCCCTTGGGTTATTAATGGAACTGACATTCCTATACAACTGACTGAGCAGGACCAGCAGCCAGATAACAAGGGAGCAGCTGACAGCAGCAGGAATAGCCCTAGAGATAGCAGATAAACAGATGCATCGTGGGCTATTAGTTTCATCCTGGGCTAAAGAGAAGGAACACCATAAAATCTAAACTCAAAATATTTCTAATGGCTCTTTTCCCATGAAAATAAAACTCAAAACATCAAACCTGATTCTTTTTAGTAAACCCAACCAAACTCAACATGTATTTTTAAATCTTCACATACTCAACTTGAATCTGGATCAATAAAAAAAAGTTTGAAGTCATCAAACCTCTCCTGCCCATGTGGCTAATAAAAGTAATAAAATTCTACAAAATTCTGAAACAGTAGTTTTCTGCTTTGAACCTCTAAAATGATACCCAAGGAATTTGTAGCATTTTTCAACCTTTTCAAAGTCCTATAACCAACCAGTTCCTCAATCCAAAATAATCTCCAATATACACTAAAACCTAAATGTTTTTTACAGTACACATTTAAACTGGTGGCGCTTGCCTATCAGATGCAGTTAAAATTTTTAAGTACTTACTAGTCCATGTTTCCTTTTTTTAAAGATGTTTCTCTCTCTCTCTCTCTCTCTCTCTCTCTCTCTCTCTCTCTCTCTCAAAACTTTTCATTAGTTCTTTGTGAATTTCACACCATGCACTCAATCCCTCTCATTCCCCCTCCCCTTGTACCAGCCTTCCACTTTTACAACCTCCGCCCTTAACAGAGGAATAAATCTTTTTGGAAACTGTATTGTGTCACAGTGTGCCCCACAGTATACTTACGCTTTTGTCAACACTTCTTTGCTTGCAAATGTTTATTGCAATAACTCCTTGGTCTAGAATGAAGCCTCTGGCTTCTGCTACTCTACCAATACTGGAATCTCACTGGGACTCCTCTAGGTAGGCTGTTGGTGTCCTGTGTCATGAAGGTCCTATAGTACTGGATCTATAGGACTGACCCCTTCATGCACTCCAGCAGTTTATAGATAGGGTAGATGTTGAGGTGGGCTAATTCAAAGCCCTGGTTCTAGACCTGAGGGATCAGAGATGGTCAGCATGCCAGCTCTCACACTCTTATGCCCTTGGAGCTGGCTCACCAGCAATACCTGCTACCATTGCCAGCTCTACCCTGCTACCCAGGTTAGGTGCAGAGCCCATTCTCCCAAGATGAAGGACATATCCAGTATCCCAATCTCATGACCCCAAGGCGAGCTCTCCTGCCTTCCATAAATGGTTAAGGACAAGAGAAAAGAGGATGGTGTCTCTCCCTCATCTGTACCACAGTCCAGCAGACAAAAGGCAAGGCTGGCTGTCCCACACTCATAGCCAAATCACCAACACCTATATCCAGAACCAGCTCTACTATGCTGTCCAGGTGAGGTGCAGGGCATGCTCTCCCATGTGCTACAGCTGACTACAGGCAGGGTCAGCTCTCGTTCTCTCATGCCCCCAGAGCCAGCTATCTTATGATGGCCAGGTGAGGGGTGGGACCAGTTCTTCACAGCCTTTAGACATCAACATGCCCCTGAGCAGTAGCCTAGACCAGGGACATCTGCCTGGTCTTTGATGGTAACAGATCCCTGCTACTGCAGGGCCACAGACCTAAATGTAGCCCCCAGTGGCAACCCATGCTAGGACCCCACCATGGTCCCAGGTGGCATCACCACCTACTCGCATCAGGCTGTCCTTACTACCCGTGACTCTCCAGTTCTGCCTCTCTTCATTGTGCTCACATCCTTCTGTTTCTGTTTCTCTTCCATTTCTCTACCACTTACTTGCACCTCTTAGTGGTTTCTGGGGTCTCTGAGTGTCTGGGGTTGTCTCAGGAGTGGTTTCAGAAGTGCTATGCCCTGCTCCTGCATTGTGGCTCTGGGAAGGGGTAATCTAGGGTGTGCTCTGATCCACTCCATCCCTAGGACAGCACAGTAGAGCTGGTTGTCTCAGGAAATCTCCCTGTCGAGGCCCAATCTGGTGGTCATCTCAGGCTACCTCCTCACCCTGCCTGTCCCCATGCACGTGTTGTCTGTCTTGGGCTCACTCTCACCTGAGGCCCTCAGTCCCAGGCAGATACAGTTCTTCTAGTCCCTGTCTTGCTCCCAGTCCTAGTATCCATCCAGACCTGCATAGTGCCAGACTAGTGTTCATCGTAGGCTAGCTTCCTGTCCAAGCCCCCAGTACCAGACTGGTGATCATCTCAGGTTCCCTTTTTTCAGGGAATGTTGGTCTACTAATCATTCAGATGTTCAGATATTCAGATAGGTCAGAACACTGAGAATATACATAGCCTGTCTCCTCTCTGTCACCTATTGACACACATGTGACTTGGCAGCCACACTGCAATGATCCTATCGAGGGGTAGGTCATGTTTCATCTTTTAATAGTATGTATGTTCCACATATTTCTACACTGTAAATTAGTTCACTATCATTTTCTTGTTGTTGTTTTTCCCTATGCTGGTGATGAAATCTAGAGTGCTTGTTATACAGGCTGGGCAAGTACTTCTACTGCTGAGACATACCCCAAGGCTGACATTGGAATTCTTTTTTTTTAACATATATGATGATCAAATACTAGTTAACTTATTTATATGTTTGTGTGCCTGTGTTTTTGTGGGGTGTGCATATATGTACACAAGGGAGAGTTCAAGCACATACATATGTAAGTGTATATGTCCATTTGTACACATGTGGAAGCCAGAAGAGAATGTTGATAATCTTCCTCTATTGCTGTCTGTAATATTGCCTTGACAGGATCTTCCATGAAACCAGAAGCTCACTGTTGCAGCTAGGTAGCTAGCCAGTGAGCTAACTGTCTCTATCTGACTCCACCCCACAATGCTGGAGTTACAGGCATATGTAAACATGCCTATACCATACAGCTTATTTATGCGTGCTTCAGATCTGAATTCAGATCCTCATGCATGCACAGGAAGTTCTACTGCTACTTCTTCAGCCCCTTATTTTTATTTTTAAAAGATGTATCCATTTTTATTTTTGAGTATTGTATTTATGAGTATTTGCATGCCTGGTGCTGAAGATAAATGTCAGAATGTCGGGAGAAGGTGTTAGAACTGGAACAAGAGTTACAGACAGTTGTAAGCTGCCGTGTGGATACTGGAAACTGAATCTGACTCTTCTGAAAAAGCAACAAATGCTCTTAATCTCTAAACTATCTCTCCAGTCCCCTTTATTATATTCTTAAGGGTCAATATTAAGAATGTAAACATTACAAAAAGAAGGAAAATGCAACAATATATGAGTTTTCAAAATCCATTGATTATGTGTCCATAGTAGCACATTTTTACAAAAAGATAATTCAAATCACTTATCAAAATATTTTGCAAATTTCCCTATTAGTGGAATTCTGTATTTCCAGTTAGAACGGAACTTTCACTACTAACCCTTAAAAGGTTAACATATTGCTTATTGCAAAAGAATTGATTAAGACACTGATTTAATAGAAATCTAATATTAACAAGGATATCTTGTCATGCCAGGAAAGAAAGATGTAGTCTAAAATATTTGGGGTCATATCAAAATTTCCTAAAGGTACAGGCACAATTTGGCTCAGATGAAACAATGTGAACTTCAAAAAGAATTGTAATAAATTTAAGCATGGGGGGGGAGGGAGGGAATGCTTTGATATCTCTGGAGGTTTCCAGGGCACAACTTGTAAAAATTAATAATGGGAAAGACAGACCTTCATGCAGATTTCCTGTATAAACTGTATGTCAGGCTAATCAAGTGATTAACAAAGGGAGAAAAGCTTTTTTAGAGAAAGATTTTAGCTAATAAATGCAGAGTGATAGAGTTTGAAAATCACCAGTTGCAGACCTTAGCATAATCACATATCTAGTAATGTTATTAATGCCCACTAAAATAACTCTCAGTGATATTCAATAGCACTTGTCCATTTGTTGCTCTAGATAACTTTAGAAAATGGTGATACCTTGAGCTGGGAGATGGTTCTGTTGGTTGCATGCTTGCTAAGCAAGCATTGGAGACCTGAGTTTGGATCCTCAGAATCCATATAAAAGCTAGGCATGGTGATATATGCCTGTAATCTCAGCACTAAGGTAGATAAAGACAGACAGGTACTTGGCCAACCAGTCTAGCCAAATTATTGAGTTCCAGGTTCAATAGAGTACAATGTTTAAAAAAAAATAAGGCAGCTCGTTATTGAGGAAAGTACCTAACAGTGACCTATGGCCACCACATGCAGAGACTAGATAGATAGATAGATAGATAGATGGATGGATGGATGGATGGATGGATAGATAGATAGATAGATATCACAAAGCCTTTTTCCAGAATTTTTTTTCAGTACTGGTAATGGAACCCGTGGCCTCATGCAAGCTGGGCAAGTATTGTACTAATAATCTATATTCCTAGCCTTTGTTTACTTTGAGATGAAGTCTTACTATATATCATAGACTGGCCTTGACCTTGGCCTTGACCATACCCCTAAGCAGCTATGATTACATACAGAAGTTAGCAGTCGTAGCTATGAGCGCTTTTTTTTGTCAGTAGATAAACCTGGAAGGGAGTACCTAAAAACATGAACAAATGGGTTAATTAAAATTACATTTTGTGATTGCACCCATTGTAACCCAGAACACCAACATAACCAAAAATGCATATTTATCATTTTTGCTAAATTATCGAGAGTATATAAATGGAACTTATAGTTGACACACTGAGTGGTATACTTGAGATTTTTAAAGATCATAGGCTAAAGAACTCATTCTGGGAGCTAGAAGTTGCTGTGCATGCCTGTGACCCAGCATGCTGGATATAGAGGATAAAAGATCAAGAATTCAAAGGCACACTTGTTTAGATACCAAGTGCAAGTCTAGCATGCTCTACAAATGGAAAATAAAAGTTCTAGAGTTAAAACAATGTACAAAGCATGCTTATTACTACACAATTGTAAGTATTCTACTATAACCCACTACAGAAACATTTTTACCTCACGTATACAAATACCAAGAGAATATATTGATTTCTATATGAAACTCTTTGGTAAAGATTATCTCATAATAGTAAATATACAATATAAATGTTAGGAGAAAAAGATGAATCAAATTTACATATACAATCTTATTCAAGAATGTCTTTTAAAGCCTACATATAGGTGATAAATCAAAATAATATATCAAGACGTTAGCAGTTGTTATGCATGGGTAATGACAAAGCATTGATTTTTCTTCATTGTTCTGTATGTCACTTTCAGTGTTTTCTTTAATAAGAATAAATTTTCATAACAAACATGATAAACATGAAGATTTGGAAATTATTTTAAAAGCTAGAGCCATGAACAAAACAACTAAATAGATTTTATTAAGAATAAAATGTGAAATTCTATGAAAAGGCACTTTTTTTTGTTTTGTTTTTTTAAACATTTTTTATTAGATATTTTATTTACATTTCATATGTTATCCCCTTACCCCATCCCCCACCCACCCGGGAACCCCCCCATCCCCTTACCCCTCCTCCTTCTTCTCCATGGATGTAACCCCCACCTACCCCCCCACTCCCACTTCCCCACCCTCAAAATTCCCACCCCCTGGGGTGTCCAGCCTTCATGAGGTCAAGGATCTCATCTTCCACCTGTGCCCAGCAGGGCCCTCCACTCTTACATATTCAGCTGAAGCCCTGGATCCCTCCATAAGTGCTCCCAGGCTGGTGGTTAGGACCCTGGGAGCTGTGGTTGGTTGGTATTGTTGCTCTCCTCATGGTGGAAAAAGCACTTTTTTTTTAAAGGCTAAGTATAGGAGCAACAGAGCTTAACAGCAGTTCTTGTGAGATTATTTTTTAAGACCAAGAAATTAACTGACTGCAAATTTACTATAAGCCAACACTGTCGTGCATGGCTGAAAGAAAAAGATAGCCATAATATCAACTTCAGCTTCTTAATATAATTTATATGCAAAACAGATGTGGCAATAATATCCTCATTGTGGTCTATACTCTATATAGAATTACTGTGTTCAGCCTTGAACTTGAGCTTTTAAAAAAGTCTTGAAAACTGGAGCACATCCAGCAGCATGAAGCATCAGAAACATAGTGCAGAGCACTGGTTTGTACACTCTGGATACATTAGAATCACCTGGAGAGCTGACTGCACTGTACGTAAAGTCCTGCATCCCTTCCCAGAGTTTCATTCCATAAATCTAACTGGGACTATGAATCTGCATTTCTAGCTAACCTCTAGATAATACCAATGCTCCTGGTTTGAAGACCATGCTTAGAGATGCACTTCTATTAGGATAAAGGTCCCAACTTTTCCAGCAACTAGCTCAATCACAATGGACCAGCATGCTTGGCATCTCTTGTCTTTACATTCTTAATCTGTATAAAGAAACAACTGTACCTTCCTTATGGTAGTTGTATGATATCAATGTGGTATTTATAAAAAACCTTTTAAACCTACATCTTGGCATATAATAATGTCAATTGTATGTGAGAAACACAAAATTTGTTTCATCCACATTAAAAAGTACATTAATGAATCTTTAGAAATTAGGAAGACTTCTGTATGGAAAACCTCATCTACATAGTTCCTAAACAACAACATGGAATCAAGGGACAAAAAGGGACAACATGGAGCCTTCAGATCTTTAGAAGATTCAATAGCTAGTCATAGAATAGGTGCCCTTGGTGGGTTTTGAGTGTCCCAACCCACTGAGGCACTTAACCGAGATAATAGAAAGAGGAGCCTACAGGGTGTAAGAAGAAAGCTCCATATACTTCATCCAGTTCTAGTAATTCAGCCTTGGTGGAAGGAAATTGCCACCTGTGACCACCCAGCATCCCATCAGCATTAGCGTCACGTGGGGCCTCATGAAAAGTACTGATTCCCAGCAACACCTTCGACTCACTGAAGCAAATTGCAATTTGTTCCAATGTGCACTCCTAGTGGTGCTGACTCACACTCAAGTATGAGAGATGAAATGACTTAGGCATGTTCAGCCTTTGATATAACATTGTTATCTATGGTATTCAATTGAGAATCATAAAATTGCATTAAAATCTACCTCCCTACCTCCTCTTCTCTTCTCTCTCTCTCTCTCTCTCTCTCTCTCTCTCTCTCTCTCTCTCCCTCCCTCTCCCCCCCTTATTTCATAATGTTTTTAAGAACATTTAAAATTTTTTGTTGCCTTACATTCATAGCTACCCTAGGGCACAGGTTGGCCATGCCTGAAAACACCTCCAAAAACTGTTTCCATGAGGCTCTGGATTATAATCACTGCCACAAGCCATCATACAGAATATGTCAAACTTCTACTTATACTACATACACATACATACATACATACATACACACATACACACATACACACATACATACATACACACACACATACATACATACATACATACATACATACATACATACAAATCACACAAGATATTTGACTAGAGATATTTGACTAAAGAGATGACTCAGCCATTAAGAGTCCTTGTTGCTCTTGCAGAGGACCAGGGCTCAGTTTCCAGCAGTTGCAGAAGATGTGATACCCTCTTCTGACCTCTGAGGGCTCCAAGTAAGCTCATGGTACACATGCATTGATTCAGGCAAACAGCCATACGCACAAAACAAAATTGTTTGCTTTTGACCTTTTTGTTTTCTTTTGTGTGTGTGTGTGTGTGTGTGTGTGAGAGAGAGAGAGAGAGAGAGAGAGAGAGAGAGAGAGAGAGAGAGAGAGAGAGAGAGAAAGAGAGGTGAAGAGGAATTAGGAGAAGTTGGGGGATGAAAGAATACGATCAAAATATATTGCATGAGAAAAAAATGTAAGAAAAAGAAATAAACCTTTTAAAAACAGAGATCTGTTCAAAATCAGAAAATCTACAATCCAGAGTAAAGCAACCACCTCCTTTAGAATACCAACATCTTCAGTCTCAGTAACTAACCTCTGAGATGGGCACTGCTCTCACACTTTAAAGGAGGGGGTGGGAAAAAATGAAGCAATCACCAAAAGGTCATGTAGCTCCTAAGAGGTAAAGTGTCTTACAATACAGCCAGCCATCCACACACCTCACCTCCAAACTGCCCTTCCTATGGACTGCAGTGAACTGAAGAGATATAAGGCGAACATCACCTTCACCTCTATGTCTGTGAGACAAAAACTGAAAGATACCTAAACAGGGGTGGAGAGGCAGTGGCTGTAAGCTCATCATGGTGAGTACTAGAAGCCAGAGAAGAACAGGAAGCCAGAACAAGGTCACAGTTTGCACATTCTTTGTTCCTTTTGAATACTAAGAGTAGATGCAGGAAACAGAATGACTGCATTCTTCGATGTTCTGCAAATACACTGAAACCTCTAACAAATAGGGGCATGAGACATCCTGGCTGAAGCCTTTCCTCTCCTCTCCTCTCCTCTCCAAACCTATTCCAATGGAAACTGTGTAGTCCAGCAGGAGTAAAGTCACCAAGGGAGAGGAGCACTGCTGGGAGCACTTGTTCCAAATAACAAGTGATGAGGCACTCAGTAGAAGGTCGTTACAGAGGAAGAGAGAAAGAGGCAGGATTAACACCCTGAGAGACAGCCTGTCTCAGCTCCTTAAAGATTCCCTTCCTAGGTCCCCAGGACCACTTTATTATGACTCTCTATTAAATAACCTTCCCCTACCAGCACAGCATCCATAGCATCCCTGTGTCACCTAGGTATGTGAAAGCACATGCAGAAGAGGGACCGCAGCTGATTACACACACACACCTTCTAAAATCTGCAGCTCCCAGCCCATTTCCTGGCACATTCTTGGTGTGCTACAAATGCTTGTGGAATTGAATTTGCTGAAAGAATGCTGGTATCCCGATTCAGTGAAATGCACTATTATCTTAAAGGGAAGAAAGCATGAGAAGAGGATCTAACCCAGAGGTTGTGTCTTCATTCATTGTCTCCTTAGGGACAGAGCAGGAGACTACGATTAAAGCATATAGTGTTTGAATTAGGCGGGGGAGTCAAAGAAACAACAGAAGAAGTCTTCAAAAGTAAAAGGGGTAAAGGAAGGAAGGCAGGCAGCAAAGGCATTTTTGGCAGGAAGCTCAAGCCCACGGGGGGGGGGGGGGGAAGCCCCTGGGAACAGTTATAGAAGAAGCAGGGGCAGGCACCTTCCACCAATTGTTGGCTAAGGGCCAGTGAGGAGGCACGGTATGGTGAGTCTTCTGAATGCTGTGCCACTCACAGGAGACTCCAGAGGGACAAGAGACCTTGGGAAGAATGAAGGGACAGGCAGTTAGAAGTCAGACATGGATGCAGTGAAGTAATAAGGACTCACCCCACCCCTAATCTTGAGGCAGGTATGGGGAAATGTGCCTGGGTAACAAGCTCCTAAGTGCCTCAGATCTAAAAGCACACCCTCAGAACCATGGGCTCAGAGGGTAGTAAGCAGGGTCCTAACTGGTCAGTTCCGACTGTATGCTGTGCATACTGCAGTGCCTGGGATTAGCAGAGTTTAGTGACAAAGGCAAAGAGGTGAGGCACATTCTGCTTTGCTCTCTGCAATGGAAATCTTCCTACCTCACTCAAAGCCTGTGCGTGGGAGTCCTATGCCTGAGGAGTTGGGAACAGGCAGCCAACTTCTCTATACCTGCTGTGGCCAAGGCCACAGCTACTCCCTCATGCCACCCTCAGGACACTGCCTCCCCAAGTGTTCTGTGCTGGTATTTCTTTTCTCTGGGCATGGGCTGACAAGCTTCGACCCCAGGTGCAAAGCACACAAGGAAACAGTTCAGAGGTGGTGCAGCACTGAGCTATGTGATTAATTCAGCTGGGGAACAAGCCTGAGTCGCTCTCAGGAAGCTGTTCCTCATATCTGACTCAGAACTGGCCAGGGAGGCCAAAGGCAGCCAGAGTCCCTTCCATAGTGACCTTGGGGGACTCCTCCTCTGTTCTGGACACTGTAAATCCTCCAGAAGACACCCCAAATCACTCAATTATCACTATATGCCTATTCAAAGGCTCTATTAACTAGAAAAACAGCAGGCATCCTTGTCCTTTGCTGAAAGAAAAAAGAGGCAATGAATTTGAAAGTGGCAAAAACTATATACTGTAAGGGTTTGGAGGGAGGAAAAGGGAGGTAGAAATGATGTAATTCTATTATAAAGTAAAAAAAAAAACAATTTTTAAAGAGCATATGTTTGCAGGAAATGCAGAATCTTAAATAAAAATGGGTGCTTATTTCCCAATATTAAATTTCCACTTGAAATCAACACACTGAGTTTCAAAACACAAAAATACCAATGACCTCTCTCCAGGGAGAAGCAGGAAAAGGCAGGGAGACAGAGATAACAAATTTACCCTTCAAGGAAGCAGAGACATCCTCATTTATCTTTTACAGTGATCACTCCTAGCAAAGAGGACAACAAAGCCCATTCACACATTTCCGTTTTGAGGCAGGGTCACTGCCATAAAAACCAAGAGGTAAGGCCCTCAGACCACTCAGAGTATCTGAGTCTCCCTATCACTCAGTTTGGTAGTTTTGGTCGTTTTGGTCACAAAGGAAAGCTGAGGTCAACACATCTTAGGTGGCACTTTAATTAGCTGCAGTCCGGAGCTTCATGGTGAGAGAAAGAAAAGCTTTAAGCCCCTCACAAATCAGAACATTTTTTTTCAGCTTTCCCAATGGGTAGCCAAGTGACTCAGCATCAGCCCAGTGTGGGCACTATTATTGATGAGAAATCTTCCGCCTGGGTGATATACTGCATACAGCACATGCCCAAAAAACAGTGCCAAGTCATACCAGGAAGAGAAGGCGAATTATTCACCTCCACTTCAAATGCGGGCAAATCCTCTCTTAATGCAGCGGCTTCTCCATATCAGAAAGACAAAGCAGGGAGATAGAGATTTCCATCTAAGACTCAAGGAATTATTAGGCAGAGTCTCTTCTTTCTTGTTGACTATTAAAAAGGCAATCAAATTGAGGAAAGCAGAAGGAAAAGGAGTGGGGGGTGTGGTTTTTTGGTTTGGTTTGGTTTTTCAAAACCCGTCCCAGAGTGAAAAGCAGCACAAAGGGCTGCAGTTTCTCTCTGCTTTGTTAGTACCGTGAGCGTCACCTAGAGGTCATTTCTAGAATCGCGCATTAATTCAAGTTAGGAAAAGAAAAATCTTTGTATTCTGGGGTTTAGGGCTAGTAGTGAATGGGAGAACTGCTGGAGATCCTTGGACAACACCCCATTTCTTATCTTGCATTACTAGGACTTCTCTGAACCTTAATCTACAATACCTTCTCGGGGAACCTAATGAGATCCAGAAGGAGGATTGCCTTTGATGTTTGTGCCTGTCGAGCTGCTACTGGAGTTCCTGGCAGATTGAACTCAGCTCAAAGAAAGCAGAGTGTTCAAAGAATACTTTTAGAAGAAAAAAAGTGACAGTTCTGGTTGAAATGAAATAAAATACTGGCGATCAACCCAGAGGGCCAACAGAAACATGTCTAATATTAGAAGGACTGAGAATAGTTTCCTTAAAGAAGGACTCACAGACCATTTGCTTAGAAGACCCGGCTACAAGACAGTCGTTCCCTAATGGAATGTCAACAAGCACTCGGAAGTACCCTTAATTTCTATTTCTGAAAAGCTGACTACAGGCTCCCAAATATCCATAACTCGCTCATTCATAGTCTTTTTCTCTTTCTAGCTCCCTGTCCCTCCTTCGTTCCATCTCTCTTCCTCTCTCTTCACACTAGTCATCTTATGAATATTGATACTTTAGAACCCTAAGCTAAAACAAAGAGTGCCAAACACATTGATCATTCAACTATTCAGTGCAAGACACATCCTGCCCCACACATCACAAGCTACCTTTTAAGTAAACCAAGCCTTCAAAAAACAACAATGTGCTGCTGGTGCCAAGAGTTTCATCTAACATATGGAGAATGTCTCACCACAGCCTGTGTGTCCCTGCCTCCTCCAGCCTGTGCTGTGCATGACCTAAAACTGCTTTGACAGATCTTGGATTTAAAATTACTCATTGTCCTCTTCCAAGACCATCACCAATACTGTTCAAAGTCTTTCTTCATTGCAAATACCCATCTGCCTTTTCATTCCTGTTAACAAAAATATCTATGATAAGGCATCTCAATCTTGAGAGTAAGAAAGGTTCTATAAAAAAAAAAAAACTTTTGCCAGAAGATATGGGACTGCCTAGAAGTCCTATTTCAACAAGGCTATAGTGAGAACCTCCTTGTTTCTTGACTCTAAGGCAAAATTACTGGTATAAGGAATTACTTGAAGCAGTGTATCTAATGATAATAGTAAGAGATGGGTATGGCTAAAATCACAAGTACATAGACTTCCAACCTGATACACTAAAGCATCATGTCAGTAGGGTGCCTAGCGTGCTCTTGCATGTCAATGTCCCATTGGTGACTGCTATCACCAGTAAGACTTCTAAACTTTGTCTAAAAAGAATTGCTCCTAATTTCAGAGCCTCTCCAGATACAGAGTGGAATCTCAATGGGAAACAGTAAGGTATGCTCTGGCCCTGCCCATTTGAGTTCCAGCTCCAGAAGAATATCTCCAATTCAAGGTAGACCCCCTCATTATTTATAGACAATATAGCTGTTCAGAATTTCCCTGTTTATTCCTTTATTTTGTTGAATAGCATCCGAGAATTTTTACCAAGCCTCACAAGTGCACACTTGTGGCGGAAAATAACATTACTATTACTCTGCAATGGTCCATCACTCATGTATACCTTATAAGCATGCCCTTTGGGCCATTTGTGGAACACAGTGGGTTCTGAAGTAGATGTACTTTACTACAGGAAAATATTTGCCTCAGGACATTTGCACACATCATACACAAATGGAGAAGACACATGGGCAATATGGGTTTTTCTTCTTTGCAACTTGAGGGCCCTTCTGCCAGCTGCTTCCCATAGCTCCCCACTGCTCTACATTCTGCCATATCCAATGATGGTTTATAGCAAAATTCACTAGGCAGTAAGCCATGTGGCTTTTACAGGCAGCAATTAGGAGTGAAGCAAAGGCTCAATTACATGGCATTTGAAAATGCAGTTAGAGAAAGAACAAGTCAGATCTTATTTTCTCTTACCTCCTGGTGATGAAATCTATGTGTTCATCCAAAAGCACACATCTACCTCTGGGGTCATTTGGAGCCAACAGCTCAGTCAATAAAAATAAATAAATAAACTGTACAGTCAATGTCAAGCATGAAAATCCATTAAACAGTGAGGGTTTTTTTTTCTTTCATTCAAAGAAATCCTTACCTTTTCTTGAGCTTTCCTTTTTGTCCCTGCATCCATCCATTCATTTTCTTTCTCCAGCATGTCAATGAAGGCCCAGCGAACACCCTCAATCAATTCTTCCATCTATAAGAAAATACCCAAAGAGCAGCGTCAAAGCCAGAAATTTCAGCCAAGGTTTCCTCGACCTGAATCAGGCTGCAACAAAACTACTTCAAGGTTCAAAATAGGAGGGGGTCTTTCAGTTCAATTTTATGCTATGACTTTTTTGGGAGGGGGCATCTGTAAACAAATGATGCAAGGTGGTGACGGTAAACTCCCCAAAAGCTATCACTAACCAATCACATACCTGTATGTAGCTACTAAATAGCTCCATCTCCATCAATGTAACAACAAATTTCAATAATTTAATAAGAGCTGAGGAATGTAGCTCAATGGTAAATTGTGTGCTTAACAAGTGCAAGGCCCTGGGTTCTATCCCTAGTTCCAACACAACACACACACACACACACACACACACACAACAGAGAGAGAGAGAGAGAGAGAGAGAGAGAGAGAGAGAGAGAGAGAGAGAGAGAGAGAGAGATTTATCACAACCTGAGAGTGCCAAGCAAAAGCACAGACTGTGATTTTTCAAATAGACATTCCCAAGAAAGTGAGCAACAATCAAAAGAGGTGTGGTTAAAAAAATCATGCTGGGATATACAGCACCCCAAAGGACATCATGCCAACTTGAATCAGACTTAATGTGAAGACCCCCAAATCTCTCTAAATTCAGTGTCAGTAGTGAAACCAAATGCTTAGTCATGGTCTATTACCTTTCTACTGCTCTCTCCTCCCTGGCAGCCCAGCAAAGTCTTATTCAGATCTAGAATGCTGGGTACAAGGCAGCATCTGTAGAATAGAAGTTTTCTGAAAGGCCTTTCCCCAGGCATTTAAAGAATGAGATCACATCAGTGTTGAGGATGTTTTGCTGACAACCTCTGCTGGGCCATAACAGGGGTGAGGAAACTGTGGAAAGAGACATTGCTGCAAAAGTGTGAGGAAACCCTGCTGTGTACAGATGTATGCCCTGGAATCCTATTCACCTGTACAGATGCCTTGACTTCCTTAATTGTATATCCAATAAAAAAAAAAACATGGAACCTGGTTCCAGGATTATATTTACTTTCGAGATCATGAAGCTATAGATCAATTGTTAATACTATAACCATCCCCTTTGTTCCATAAGGAATTGTCAGCATAAAACTCAGAGAGAAAATTAATTTCTCTCTGTTTAATAAGTTTTCAGTTATGTTTTCAGTTCAATAACAGTTGTAGGGGAACCAGAGCTGTAAATCAGTGGGCTAGGTTCCATCATATGTAAATAAGAACAAACAGCAGATGGAAAAGGGGGAGCTTCACAGCTATTTCTTCCAACTTAGTAAAAACACTAAAAGAAAGAGAAAGCTCAAATTGGGATCCAGGAATGACAAGAACATGAAATGATGGAAGGAAAAAAAATCTCATTTAAATAATTAAGTCATAATTCCCACTGTCATGTGCATATTAGAATCAAGGAGGGGGTTTTAAAGTCTTGATTTTAAAAGTAATTAAAAATAAATAATCAATCAATCTTCGAGTCCAGGCAACAGGACAGTAGTGTCACCAGTCTAGAGTTCAGCCTGGGCAGTGGGATTTTTAAAAGCTCCATTGGTGAGCCCTATGTACAGACAGGGTTAAGCTCCATGAGCATTTCAGAAAGCCACTTATTTTACAAATAAGGGAGTTAGAAGTTGATGATCTGTGTAAACTCAAACAGCTATTGAAGGCCAGAGCGGGGCCTTGACCACCGAGCCTAGATGACAACTGTGAGTACAGAGCTTCTAGAAGTCGAAAAAAATGTTCTTTCTATCCACGAATCAGAGGAAAATGCCAAGGAAGTGAAATGTAACTAAGAATCAGATGCTGAAGTGACCATTTATAATAGGAAGCCCAACAACAGAGGTACAGAAATGACATGGAGCCTCCTAGAGACATCTTTTGCTCATACCGAACTTAGTTACCCTTAAATCTTGATAAACTCTTCAATCTAGAATATCACCTGCATGCAGAAAGAGCAAGGCCATATTCCTAAACCAGAGAGGAATACCAGGGATGGAAAGAAGTGAGTAGAGTTGACATATTTAGTGGCCAAAGAAATGGAACTAGATAATTAATGGCATATGGAAAGGTGAAAAAAATCAGGGAGATTAATGGTTCTCAGGATACAGACAAAAACAATGCTGTGGATGTGCTGCCATTCTCTATGATGGAAACATTGAGAGACAGAGAAAGACATCTGAGCCATGGTGTGATAAGGAGTACATGGACTTCTAGACAGCCAATTTGTAGAACCAGTAGAGGAAATATGAAAGAAAGAGAGAAAGGTAGGAATGTTAGGAAAGATGGAATGAAGGAATGAAGGAATGAAGGAATGAAGGAAGGGAGGGAGGGAGGGAGGAAGGGAGGGAAGGAGAGAGGGAGGGAAGGAGGGAGGAGTGATAGGGATAACCCAACCTAGGGATCTCAGGCTTGGAACTGTGCAATGTTTACTACTGATGTTTTTGTCAGCCTTGCTGCTGCTAGGTATGTGAGCTCTCTGTGTTCCAATACTAATGGATGCATTGAGAAGGAAAAGACTGAAATTAGACCAAAGGCTATAAAAGGTTTCTGAAAGGACAGAGTGGGAGATGAGAGCCAAAGATTATACAGAAAGATTCGTCTTAGATGTGAGACAGGATTATGAGAGGAAGAAAGGACAAAATGTCATAAGAATCTCCAGAGTAGAGGGCATATAATCATAGCTTTTCTCTGTGAAATTCGACTGAGATGTAAAACGAGAGTTTGTCTTTAAAAAAATTCTATCCCTTCACACATGGTCATATACATCCTGGTAGGTTGAGCACTCTGGGAGGAAGGGGCCTTTCATATATAACAAAAGAGAGAAATAAAAGGTTTCCTCTCAATACCCTGGCCAACATGCAGTAATGATAGGAAGCATCCAATAACTAAGTAGAAAGCTAGCCATCCCCATGGAAATAGTTTTTTCAAGTAAAATGCATAAAAACTAATATTTCATTATATTTTAATCAATCAAAGTGAGACTAAATAAGCACTTCTCAGGCCAAAAAGATCTCTGGCAATTAGGTTTGTTGTTGTTTTTCCAGTTTGATTTGTTTTCTTTTTTAGATTCCTACCACAAATCTTGTGGTCATTTATTGTCTCCAGTGGCATTTTAATGAAATATACACTATTTGATAAAATCAGACTAAACAGATTGTTTTCATAGAAGCTGCCTTGGCCATTCCGAGGTATTATAATGGCTATCAAATGTATTAAAGGCTTAAGAATAGAATTTTCCATAGGTTTTTCAAGCTTTCTCTGCACCCTGCTGATTGGCATTCCAAGTGGAAATACACTGAGGCAAATGGATTTCAGCTCATTGTCTGAATGAAGAATGACAAATCGTTTACTTTTATGTAGCTTTCTTTTCCCCCCTCCTGCCTGAGTCTACCCTAAATCAATACTTTGATAACTCACTCTCTTTGTGGCTTTCATCAATGTCAAAATGTAAGCAAATCACTTCTTGCCACACTTGGTCCTTCTTTGTCCTTGAGAACTCCCCTCTCTCCCCCATCTCTTTCCTTTCTGGATTTATTCTATAACATTTTCTGTGACATAGTACTGAACTACCCTAACAGACTTTCAGAGCAGGAGAAATCTTTGAAGATGATTAATGCCATTGGTTGGCATGCCAATGCAAATAAGATAATGATTTTAGCATGTTGGAACCAGGAAGATAAATCATAGAACACTTCTGATTTTTATCTCTGGACTAATTTACAGAATCATACAATAACATTGCCTTTAGTCAAATTGCATGCCCTGTGACATCAAAAGCTTGACATAATTTTTAAATAAGGGGTGGAAAGAAAAATAATATTTCCTCATCAAACCTTGACCTAGTGCTCCAAGAACCATCATATAGCATTAATGGAAATCACTTAAAGTAGGAGTCAGCAGGTTAAGCTATGAACACAAAACGTTTATTTAGAGTCAAAGACCAAAATGTAACATACAAGAATTAACTAAAATAATACTGTGATAAAAATCTGCAACATTCAGGTTAAGGGCCCTCTAAGTAAAGCATTTGTTTCAGATTTTTTTTCAATCAACACTGAAAATACAGTTCATTTGATTGGTCTATGGCAGTGGTTAATTCTCTTCCTCAACAGTGAGCATTTAAAAGTAGACTCTTCATTCTTTGCGCCCCATGAACTGGGTCATAATAGCCTATATCAGACAACAGAAACTTACACATGTATCTATACTTATGCTATTCTTCCATCATGAGCTTTAAAAAATGAGACCCTCTTCTCATCTCCTTCCCAGTCCCATTTCTCTCTCTCTCTTCTCACCTTTCCTCCCTACACACAGACATGGGAAACTTTCTTTTCATATAAGTAGGTAATGATGATATATACTGATTCATTTAAATACATGCCAACAAGATAAGGGGATTTAGTTCATCCCATGATTGGTTATAGTTCCCTTCCAGTCTTTGCTTATGGCTATAGAGAAATCCTACAAAACCAGTCCAAATCCTTACTCATATTTATGAATCTTATCCTGATGTTTCAATCACTTTTTGGAGTTCCTCTAAGACTTATAATCAGTATGATATGGATATATATGATATATTATTTTGTTTGTATTCATATTTATTTAGTCTCCCTAATGAGATCTAGGGATATTAAGAACAAACAAGACTATAGGTATATGTAAGAAGGCCAACAGGTATCCTGCAAATTCTATTTTCAGTAACTTTTATGACTTTGTATATCATATATGATTTTTACATGATTTTGTATCTCATATTCATACTTCATACTGACATAGGACAGATGCTTAGTAAAGACAAGTTCATCATACCACATGCATTTTGAACTCTTCACTGGAAGTTTTAACTGTTTATAGATTATATGACCTTGTATACTGAAAAACCTAAAACTCCATAAAACAATTCATAAAATGATAAATTCTGTAATGTTACAAGATACAAAATAAATGCACAAAACAACTAGCATAGTATATCCCAATAAAACTGATGAGAAGGAAGCGATAAAGGCAAATCCATTCACAATAGCTAAGAATTACAATATGCAGGACTAGATTAGCACAGCAAGTAAAAGGCATCTACGATGAAATGTGTAGTTCTGGCTTTTGGAAGGGGACATCTAGAGGACAAGATGTAGCTACTAGTGTCTCCCAGTTTAGATGGTGAATCCACCAGGATTCGCCACAGGAGGATTTAGATTTAATATGGCTTAAAAGATTAGGATACTAGTTGATATGCCCAGCAACTGAGTTACCATTGATTCTGAACTAAATTTGTGTGGTGTTTTCCTTCACGCGGGAGCTTGATTGGGTTCCACTGAAGCATGGGTTTGTCAGAAGTGCCCCACAAAAGGCTGTGGGAGTTTTTAAGCATTGGGCTGTCATGGTAGTGACCCACCAGAGGGAACTAAGCAAGCTGTATGGAAAGATTTCAGGTCTCTGAATCAGAGAGTCACCACAAGATAAGAACTTGCTGACCATTGCCCACCAGTACCTGGAAGGCCAGCCCAACAGCACCATGTCAGCAATAGAGTGGATTTATTTTTTAATATTTCCCACAATAGGTGGCGAACCAATGTGTTGGGCAAGAATCCACTAGAAATTTAAGATTATTAGCCTAAGAGTTAGAGTTTTATTTTCTAAGTGAGAGAAGGTGGCACTAGGACGAATCACATGGACTCAAGTGTGGGAACTTTTAAACAAAGAAAGAGAGCTTTAAGGTCCCCTGCTGTGGAAAGAGACAAGATGGCTGCTCAGAGTCAGAAGCTGCCTACATCTTGGGGCAAATATTGATTTAACTGGGAATTTATGAAATTGGGATTATTTGCCTTTAGGATAGATTTATATACAGATTTTGTCTGAATCACATGGGAAATTTTGCCCACAGTTCCGAACTAGGATAGGGAAAATTAGTCACCGACTCCAAGTAGAGAAGGCAGTGATAATTACCTGCTATGAACAGGTATTAATTAATTAATAAATGTCTGTGGCCCCAGGTAGAGAATATCACATATAGATATTATAACAGGTATTAATAAAATAAATGTCAGTGGCTCCAAATAGAGAACTCAACAGATAGATGGTATAACAGGATGGCTGTTCTAGGCAGAGAGCTTAACAAGTAAAAAACTACTTGATTCCT
This sequence comes from Grammomys surdaster, assembly GCF_004785775.1. NCBI lineage: Eukaryota > Metazoa > Chordata > Mammalia > Rodentia > Muridae > Grammomys > Grammomys surdaster. Next base: position 3,482,502 of record NW_021604662.1, on the reverse strand, counting down.
ATAGGCAGATACTAGTGAAAGTTTGAATTAATTGCTTTAAAGATGGTATAAAGATATATTCCTCTAACAAGTCTTACAGGATACTCAGATTCTGTCTAACATGGGTTCCATGGGAATTTTGGGTTTAAATCCTGGTTTGACTAGCTGTCTGCTTATAAGCAGGTATAGATAGAAGTGTGAACCAATTGTTTTAAAGATGGTATTAAAAAGGTCTGCAAGATAATTAACTCTTATTCTCTAACGTGGGTTCCACATGAATTTGGGGTTATTATCCTACATGGCAAAATAGAAAATGCCTAAGAATAGGCACATACAGTATTTTAGTTTACTTCATTTGTTTTGGATTGTTTTAATTTTCAAAATGGGTGTGATTTTGAGTTTTGTGTCTATATTATTCCTCGGGGAGAGAGGTCAAAATAAAGGTGAGGTAGTACATTGTGGCTAGGTGGTCACTGGGCAGAAATTACCTATCTCTCCTGTAGACCTGTACCATCCTTGAAAGGATACAAGTTACAGGTTAGGACAGCTTAGTTCTGCTGAGACAGAATAAGCTAGTCCTTAATAATTCCTGTTTTTCAAGGTCTGTCAGAATATTCTGGATTAAAAAGCTTAAGACTGATGCTTCAACTTCATGACTTACTGGGGCTGTATAGTTAAGCAGCAGTCTCTACAATTTGTCTCAGTTTTGGAAGCTGTGTTAGGCTTCCTATATTTTCAGATAATGTTCATCATTCTCAGATTTCTGACAGGTTTGAAAACTGGTAGTTTCATAGCCAACAAAACTACTTAGCATTGAGAAGGACGATATAGATTTGAGAGGATGGTTTTCAGATGGTGTACAATCTAAAGCCAGGACATGAGTCAGGTGTAAAATTATGTCTTTGAAGTTAGGATAGATGACAGACTGTTTTATTTAATTGACAAAAATGATGGACTAGGTGTTAGGTCTATCTTGTACTTTATAAATTACAAATTGGTAATAGTTGTGCTCAATTTATATCTGAGATAAAAGAGTCTTTTAAGTGGACAGAAAGGGGGAAGTGTTGTGGATGGCCCTGGTGCTCTTTCTATTTTGATGTTAATTCTGCTTCCGCAGGGAGGGGCTGTCTGGAACAAGGAATGAATCATGTACACAGGTGACTTCTTGTGAACCATCCCCTAATGAATAAAGGAACCAATAATTGGGTGAGCACTCGGAACTTCCGGGTTGGAAAGGGGAAGAGAGGAGGCAGGAAGGGAACAGCGAAAATACAAGATGTAGCTACTAGTGTCTCCCAGTTTGGCCACCAGAGGATTTAGATTTGATATGGCTTAAAAGATTAGGATTCTAGTTGATGCACCTAGCAATTGCGTTACGATTGATTCTGGAAAAAAAAAACAGAAAAGAAAAAAAGTATAGTTCTGTGTTTAAGGAAAGGGAACCTAAACATTGAAAGGACCTCTCATTTTCATGAGAGGTATAACTAATATTGCTAAAATGTCCATGATACTCAAAATGATTTGCAGATTCAAAACTATTTCTGGGTTAATACTATTTTTTTTTACAGAACTAGCAAAAATTATCCTGAAATTGATACAGAGGCAAAGAAGATCCCAAATAGCTCAAACAATCTTAGGAAAAAAGAGCAATCTGAAGGCATCACAATATCTAATTTTGAGACATACAACAAAAGCATAAGCAAAGCAGCATGGTATTGGCATGAGAACAGGCACACAAGCTAATAGAACAGAACAGGAATGCCAGAAATAAACCCATGAATCTACAGCCAACTGATTCCCAACAAAAGGCCAAAACATACATTTCACATTTCCCTCTTTAAATTTTATTGAACTGAGAAGACTGGATATTCATATA
>NW_021604662.1:3479346-3480547 GCF_004785775.1 Grammomys surdaster | reverse complement strand
TATATATATATATATATATATATATATATATATATATATATATATATGTGTGTGTGTGTGTGTGTGTGTGTGTGTGTGTGTGTGTGTGTGTATAAAATTGAACTAGATCTCTGTCTCTCACTTTGTACAATGAAGGAAGGAGAATAGATCCAAGACACTACCAGGAAAGAAACAGAGAAAACAGTTCCAAACATTGGAGTAGACCATGATTTTTTTTTTCAATTTTATCCTCAAAGGACAGAAAACGAAAGCAAAACTACAGAATTGGAATTCATAAAACATCTGTGAGCTAATCATCTGTTAAAGTATTAATATCCTAACCATATAAAGTACAAAAAAAGACATAGAAAAACAAACACCAAGAAATCTAATTTTAAAATGGGCAAATGATCTGAATAGAAATGTCTCAAAAGAAAAATACAAATGGCCAAGCAGCCTATGAAAGAAAACACTCAGTGTTATTAGGCATTGGGGAAGTAGAGATCACAGCCAGTGTCATCTCACCACAGCTACAATGGCTATTGTTTTTAAATAACAAATGTTAGTGATGAAATAGTATGCTACATGTGGACACTAAAAGTAATAATAAGTCAACCTGAAAGTCGAAGAGAAATTATTAGAGGCTGAAGCACGAAGGGGCTAGCACATGAGAAGCTTGATTTGATTGCTGTAGCTTGTGTACGTATACTAAACCATCGTACTGAGTAATTTTGTTAAGAATGAAACAAATGCTTCTAGTAGATACTTTATAAGGAACTGAAATTGAATCAAATGTTTTTCATGTATGCAAATCTATAATAATCATCTGGTGTAAGAGAAAATACCAAGCTCTCTTATAGATAGTATGTGACTTCCCAAATATAACTGAGATTTAATAATATGGAACTTTAAAAGAGGGAAAAAAGTACATGGCATTCCTTTTTATATAAAGTCATTGTTTTAAACAGACCTATTCAAATTGAGTGACTCAAAACTGAATCCATCTATGGAATTCATCAATGATTAGCAAATGGCTCTGGAATGGCTATAGCCTGCAACCAAATGCAAACTTTATGAAGAGTAAATAACTTGGTAAGTTAGCTTAGTCTACTTTTAAATTGGTGGTATCAACATTACATTTGACAAATGGCTAAGAATGGTGTTCTCTGTCTCTCTCTCTCTCTCTCTCTCTCTCTCTCTCTCTCTCTCTCTCTCTCTCTCT
>NW_021604662.1:3477652-3479336 GCF_004785775.1 Grammomys surdaster | reverse complement strand
TCTCTCTCTCTCTCTCTCTCTCTCTCTCTCTCTCTCTCTCTCTCTCTTCCTGTGTGTGTATGTATCTGTCTGTCTATATTATCTATCTATCTATCTATCTATCTATCTATCTATCTATCTATATCTATATCTCCATATACCACTGAAGTACAACAGAGTCTGATTCTTGTACATCAAATAATTTGATTAGTGAAAAGAAAGAATGGACATCATTATTAACATTTGTAGTTAACTAAAAATGGAAAGGGCATATTCTCAGGAAAGATCACTTTACTAGAAATGCAAACATTAAATGAATTCATAAATATTACATACTAATTGATTCATTAGGCTATAAATATTTTTATATATGAGTTTGAATTAGCTTCTGATAAAAAAATATAATAATGTCATTGAAATAAGTGAAAAAAAAATGAACCTACAATGAAAGCAGAACAAGTGGCTAAGCCAAAAAAAAATCTAAGCACAGAAAGTGCTACAGTTTCTGGCAGCCAACTGAGCTAATAAATCATATCACACTGTCAGGATTAGCAAACTTTCATAGCCATTAGATATGTTGGAAAAATAAAAAAAGAGTAACCCATTATCTGGGCCCGAGTAATGCTATAAGGCATGTTAGTCTAGTGGCATAAGAGTTTAGCATGTCCTTTCATCAAAAGCCACACAGCAGTTAAGATTGGCTAAGAACAGGAAGAATATCCTTTTCATTGAATATGAATATACAAGCTCTTTCCTATCTTATAATTTATCATGTCCTGTTTGCCACTTTGCCACTCTCAGAGGGAATAGATAAGAAACTAGAATAATATTTACAAGTTAACTGTGTCATCATAATGGCTCAGCTCGACTTTAGCTGTGATAACTACACTCTTTTCCCCAGCAAGTAACTATGTTTGGTTATTCCCTACATTCAAATCTGATTAAGGCACAAATACTTTCTTGCAGCAAATGAGTCTCCAGTACCAGGCTTTCGGAGTGCAGAAGTATGATCCAATTTACTTGCCCAGATGGTGACCAATAAAATGTGGCAAGAGCAACACTGTCCAATGTTATCGAAAGATGTAGACAACAAATGTGAAAAGCAGGCCAAATGTGTCACAATCACGGCAGCACACTCAAGGCCAAAGCCAAGAATAATGTCCACACTTATTTCAAAAGAATTCCCAATGAGCTGTCTAAATTACTTCTTTTGCTGGATGTCATTTTACCAAAGATTGCATAAGTGAGTTGTCAACACTGGGGTCTGAGAATATTTACTGCAACAAGATTCAGCCAATAGAGAGTTGTGAAACCTGAATCTGTTATAAAAATTATATTTGGCTCCTTGAGTAGTTTCTTGAGATTCTCTAATGAGCCAAACTAATGTTAAATGGTAGGGTAGCTTCTGGGATGTGGCCAAGCCACATGGCATTAAAATCTTTATTCCAGGGATGGAGAGATGGCCCAACAGTTAAGAGTGTGTGCTGCTCTTGCAGAGGATCACAGTTTGGTTCCTAGTACCTACTAACAAACATTTGTAACTCCAGCTTTAGAGGATTTTACACCCTTTCCTGGCCTCCACAGGCACCCGCATGCACATGCATGTACTAACCCAGAAATACACACATACACATAAACAAAAAAAAAGACTGTTTTAAAAGAAGAAGAAGAAGAAGAAGAAGAAGAAGAAGAAGAAGAAGAAGAA
>NW_021604662.1:3446934-3477642 GCF_004785775.1 Grammomys surdaster | reverse complement strand
AAGAAGAAGAAGAAGAAGAAGAAGAAGAAGAAGAAGAAGAAGAAGAAGAAGAAGAAGAAGAAGAAGAAGAAGAAACAGGGTTTTATTCCAACTGAAAGCTCTTAAGCAGGAATCAATGGAGGCCTAGTAATGACAAAAGTCCCTGTATTCCTCTCACTCTAAAATAGATTAGAAAGAGGCAATCTGCACACAGAAGATGTCACAACCTGTGTCAAAACTTTCATATTACAAACTCTATCTTCCCTGTTAATGATAGTCATGACCCCAGAAGAAACACATGCTAACATTGACTAGCTACTTACTATGCATGATGGATTGTGCTGACCCAACTCTAAGAATTAACTCATTTAATCCTCACCCCAAACCAAAAAGGCAGGCACTGTTTTATCTCTATTTGTGATAATCTGAAATTGCAACTTTAGTTTTGCATCCTTTCCTTTACCTACAGCCTATAGATCGTCTCACTAAAAATTTCAGCTCTGTTTCTGCCTTTGGGCTTGCTTTGGACAATAGGATGTATTTCTGGCATTTTTATTAGCTACTTGTCTGGTTAATGTGGTAAAATACCTGACCAAAAAAAAAATAGCCAGAAAGAGGATGGGTTGACATTGGCTCTGGTGTATCACAGTGACGAAGACATGGCAATGGGACTATGGGGAAGCCGGTCACGTTGTATCACAGTCCGGAAACAAGGAACAATGAATATTTACTTTCTTTATGTTCAGCCAGGGGTCCCAGTTCATTGAATGATGCTGCCCATACTTGAGTCTTTCCTCCTCAACTAAATCTAAATACTCTCAGAGGTGTGTTTCTATAGTGATTCTAAATCTAATCAAAATGACAATGAAGAGTAAGCATCACAACCTTTATTCCAGTTCTGAGCCCGAGTGTCAGGAGATCTCACATGCTTCTGCTTGCACACTTGCACCTCTGCCGTCGCCATGGGAGCATGCCCAGGCTAGACAGATGATAGAAGGAAGATACATGGAGCAGGGCCTAGTTGTCCCAGTCACTTCTGCCAAAACTAATCTTGATGGGCCAACCCCCAGACATTTGAGCAAGCACAATCAAAATCAGCAGATCTGTAGAGGGGACCACCACGGACTCCAGATGCACCAGAAGTAATTACGTATTGCTAAATGCCAGTTTGATTTTGTGAGTGATTGTTACACTGCATTCTTCTAACAACAGATACTCGTGGACAGTTTATAAATATGAAAATAAGTTCAAAGAAGTTAACTAATTTTCCCAACTTGGTAAAAGTAGATGCTCATTTTGAGATACCAAGGCAACAACATAAATATTCTACAGCCCAGGTCATTTCATTTTCCCTACTTCAGACAGGTCTTTAGCAGAATTTCTCTAAAAACTGACCCTGTTGCAAGCTGGTACTATTTATTGGATGGACTAAGCAAGGATGCTTGGTTGTCAGAATATTTATTCTGTACATAATCTGTATTCAAAAGAATCTTTTTTTCTGGATAATGATCTTCCTGAGAGCTTCTCACATGAGCATTGCATATGTAGAGAACAAAGAACCACTAAGTATAAGGGCAGTGCTTTAATGCATGACACTGACTTTCAGGTGACTTCTGCCATCAACGTTAGAGTTACATCTCATTTACTCAACCACTGAGAGAAATGGTGAACAAGGGAATTGAAGAACTTAAAAAATATTAATGGGAGCACATCAATTCAATTATTTCGGCTCACTGATGAGGTGAGCTCCTAGGATATGGAGGTTTCAAATTCAAAGTTACCACTGCAATTGGACCCATGTGGGTATTTAAGTTTTTAGCGCCAGTTAAAGCAGTATGAGGTAGGAGGAGAATTCCATTCTTAGGATAAGAATTATACCAAAATTGCTCACATAGAGAGCAGCTCAGACAAATGGAAGACACTGTAGTCATCTGTAGGTCATCTATGGCTTTACTAGTTGGAGGGGTGGGGAGGAAACTTCTAGAGTACAAGAACTGAACAATAATAAAGCAATAAATAAAACTCATATTCTTCACCTAATAGTCTAAATATGAAGTATAGTGACATATTTACCCTACTTTAATTAGATTAAACTTCTGTGTAGAGAATATTTTAGTATCTAATGAGTCCATTTAGCTTTCATCTGAGAGCTGACAAAGATTTTCCCTTGGACCAAACTTTAGTCAGTCTCCCATGAGCCCTTTTTTTCAGTTGAATCTTGACGTGGCCCTCCTTCCTAGCCCCCACCCCCATCCTGTGCTTACCAGATCTGCCTTGCTGACTTTGAGCAAAACTTCTGCTCAACAGAGTTACAAGGATATTTCCGTTTTCAAAGTCTCATCACTCTCAGTATCAGATCAAACCTTTCATTAGCTAATATCTGATTACCTTGGCCTACCTATGGCGAGAATAAGTTTGGATAAGATTTTCCTCCTCTCCACATTTCCTCTCAGGACTGTGCCATCCAATGGCTCTCTCATTCTGCTTACTGGCTATAAACCTCTTGGTTTCTTTGCTAACAGGCACGGTTGAATGTCAGCTCTTTTTTTTTTTTTCTATTGCAAGAGAAGCAACAGCGCCGGGCAGTGGTGGCTCACGCCTTTAATCCCAGCACTTGGGAGGCAGAGGCAGGTGGATTTCTGAGTTTGAGGCCAGCCTGGTCTACAGGGTGAGTTCCAGGACAGCCAGGACTATACAGAGAAACCCTGTCTCGAAAAAACCAGGAGAGAGAGAGAGAGAGAGAGAGAGAGAGAGGAGCAACACCTATTGTAGTAGTCATAAACAAAGTCTTTTGTTATTGTGGGGCTGTAGATATTAATTTAGCAATTAAGAGTGCTTACCGCTCTTGTGTAAGACCCAGCTTTGGTTCCTAGCACACGCCTGGTGGCTCATAACTGCCTGAAACCCCAATCCCAGGAGAATTAATACACTCTCTTCTAGCCCTGACAGGCTAGTGATACACAGACTCAAACAGGCTCATACACAAACACATAAACAAAAATATCTTTTTTAAAATGAAAATAAAGAACCCCTCACTATCTAACAGGCAATAAAATCTGTTGTTGTAGTGGTGGTGGCCATTGTTATTGTTTTCCTTTAACGGGGTCTATTGTATGATTAAAAACAGAAAATGTGAGCAAAGAGCAAAAAACACGTCCTAGTGGAGCTGAGATGCATGAGTGAAGTTAGGCTGTTTTGAGTACATAGCGTCTATAAGTAAAACAAGTATGAAGAAAGAATAAAAACAAAACAAAAGCAAACACACAAACAAATTCAGCTTAGCCAAAATGTTCAGAAAGGAATTCCAACTTTACTGAATTTTCTAGAAACTAATAAGTTTTCTAGTAAAAAAAAAATCTTTTAAAAATTCAGCACCATAAACATTTTCTTTAATATGTATGTCCACATTTATGCTTAGTAACTATGGAATGCAAGTAATAATTTTTTAAAAAATTTTGAAAGATGTAGTCTTGGTTCACTACTCCAAATATTAGAGATCACTCCTTAGAACCATATATGTAGAAAACACTGTAAATTGAACTTTGTATGCAGATTAAACCAAAGACATGCCTACAGTGCTGTTTTACATCAAAGCTCTAATGGTTCTCTTGTTTCTTATTGTTTGCCTCTTTCTTTGGAGAAACATATGAACACAAAAATGGAATTCAACTAGTTGGATTTCAATTAAGTTTCACTGCCTTTTTCTTTAAAATGTTGAAATGCTAGAAACAAAACATCTTCTGTTTTCTGCTTCTAAAATTATAAGAAATGGGAAATGGGTGCCTTTTGCTTTTCTATCTTATTGTTAAAGTATGCTTCTAAAAAGATTGAATTAGTTGAATTAAATTGAATTTTAAAAGCCACTGTGAAGTCTCTGAATTCTTCATTCTAGAAATTGATGCTGATGCAGGTGTCTTTCAGGGAGAAGCTGGGGACTACATTTTGGTCTGGCTTTTACTTGGCCCTCAGACATATATGTGCCAAAGGCTTGCCATCAAGATGGTGCTATCCAAACATAGTAGAGCCTTTGTATAGGACCTAGGAGGAGATATTTAACTCACTGGATCCTTTCCTCTTCCTACTCCCCGTCTATAAGGTAAGGGCTGTATTATACAGCATATATTTTAAATGAGAGACTGTATTGTCACAGGTCAAAAAGCAATAGGGCCACCTGATTGTAGACTGGAAGCAACACAACTATGGTTTCTTTTTTGTGACATTTGTCTTATGTAAGCTTATTTCAAAAGTTAATTATAGTTAACAGAAAACTAATTCACAATGGAACACAGGCTTATGTCAGATTAACTGGATTTAGATCTAACTTAAGCAACGTTCATGCTTTTAGAGGAATTTACGTATAGTCTCCAAGACTCAGCTTTGTCAATATGGAAAGTGAAAACAGTAATAGTAATCATAAGATCAATAATAAATGGCTCCACATCTGGAATGTGCTTAGAAGAGTACTCAACATACAGTTAAACTCCAGTTAATCACCATAATCTTCATCACTAAATTTAATTATATCGTGACTATTGCACCAGACCTCATGACAATCATTTCTATCCCTTACTTTCCCAGGAATCTTCATCTGACCTTTATGAACATTAATCTAAGACATTTCCCTGTGCATTTAAGGTAGTAGTTACAGCTGGGGAGATAGCTAAGTCATCAAAGTGCCTAGTATGCAAGAATGAGGACCCAAGTTCACATTCCCAAAACCCACACAAGAAGCTGGAAGTATCTGTGCTTAAAATTCCAGCACTAGGTAGGTATGGCTTGCTAGCCAGGGAGTTTTACCAAATTGGTGAGGCTCTAGGTACACTGAGGGACCCTTTCTCAGAAAAGTAAAATAGATCAGTAAAAAGGAAAATACCGGATGTCAACCTCTCCCTCTGCTCGCACACTGAAACAACAATCGTTTACATTGGGTTAGGGTACTAAAATTAAATTACTTTCACCTGCTTCTGTTATGCAAAATTTTTATTGAACTATGATCTTAAGGCTTGCACAGACAGAGCTTTACCCACTGAGCCATCTTACCAGCCTATTATTTAAAAAAAAAATGAAATGTAAACGTATACACAGGGCTTATATCCTAACTCTGTCGTATATTGTTACATCAGACCACAAAGACAACAAAGATCAAAAGAAGTCTCCCATCTCCTTTCCCTCACTCCACTGGCCAGCTCCTTAGGTACCACACAAGCAAGACTTGCAGCTAACATCTCTGTCCCATTCTCTGAATGGCAGAAGATTCATTCTATCGCCCCTCTTTAAGTGGCTCTGTGTTGAAAGACTCTCTTTTTCTATACCCTGTTTGTCTCATTGCTAATTAAATTGGCTAAAATCCAATAATCTTGTGAGTGAAGAAATAAGGGCCAGGGTCAGTGTGCCTGCATTTACCCAGGTATACTTGCACTTAGAAAACCATGAAGAAACAGTAGTGTGTAATTACACACACACACACACACGCACACACACACACACACACATGAAAAAGAAGACAGTCCTAGTAGATTGGTGGATTGGGAGAGGCAGAGAGCAGCAGAAGGGGATAAGGAAGAAGTCACTTTCTGTCTAGAAAAGAAACATTGAAATGAATCATTTGCTCCCTCTCACTCAGAGTAGATAACAGGAATGTCCGGGGATATCAACCAGAGGGCATTAGGCCAATCCTGCTGTGGAGATGACTTAAGAAACATTAAAGAACAGGCATCTAATAACAAAAAGTACTATTTTTAAGGGCAAATTCAATAACTTAGGGAGTGGAGCAGGATACAAGTCCAGAGGCCCTCGCCCAAGATTTGACACAATCTCAATCATTTATTACATTTGAGTAAACAAAGTATTGATGTCTGAGACAACTGGCCTGGCCTGACCTGGCCTGCTCCAGTGAATCACCGGGACTTCTGTTTCAGGTGATAATTATTTTCTAGTGGGTGAAATAAGGTACTTGCTGCTCAAAGGGTGGTACCTGGAACAGCAGCAGGATAAAATGGGAATTTGCTAGAAACTGGGGCCCTACACTGGACCAAGTTAAAGGGAACCTTTGTTAAAATGTAGTGGGTTTGCCATCTTGCAATAGATTCTGCTTTGTAACAAGGCCATGCGATTTGTTCACGCAAGAAAGTTTCAGTAGTACCTGAGGTTTTTAACCTTCTGATCATAGTCATTTGTTTGACAGACACCTCCTGGTAAATAAACTATCACAGTCTTTCAGTCTAAATTAGACATTCTGGAATTTGGCCCAGTGTGACTTTTCTTTTTCTCTAGATTTTTCTTAATAATCTAGATTTTTTTTTAAATTGAATCAGTTTTCACAGGTGGCTCTTGGGTGAGATCCCTGAAACGAGGCTAGAAAAAGCAAGATTTGTTTTCTCTTACAAGTTTCCAACTTAACTATCCCATGAGGCAAATCATTTGGGCATAGGGGAGGTAAATAATTTAATGTAAAAAAAAGAAGAATATCTGTACAATTAATATACTGCCCTCATGTATATCAAAATAAATGGAGAAAGTGCCAAAATCAACTTATTTTAGAATGTCATACCATGAGACTTGAAAAGAGGACACGTGCACCAAAACTGAGAAAAATAAATTTCCTACTTTTCAAATTAGTTAAAATATGTGTGCCAACCCTTCTGCCCCTGCCTGGTCCTCTGGGCTGGAGCAGACACAGAGTCGGTCTGCTCCTGTCCTGTGGAGAAACCGAATCCTGAGTCATCCAGGAGCCACTGCACTCAGAGCAGCTGGTAAGAACTCCATCTCACTCCCTAAACCCCAGAGATAGATCGGGGAGCCAGGGACATCCAGGGCACAGCAGCTACCCAAACCCCGCCCCTCCGGAATTCGACTTCCCTTCTGCCCCTGCCTGGTCCTCTGGGCTGGAGCAGACACAGAGTTGGTCTGCTCCTGTCCTGTGGAGAAACTGAATCCTGAGCCATCCAGGAGCCACTGCACTCAGAGCAGCTGACACAGAGTCGGTCTGCTCCTGTCCTGTTGAGAAACTGAATCCTGAGTCATCCAGGAGCCACTGCACTCAGAGCAGCTGGAGCCACTGCACTCAGAGCAGCTGAAACTGAATCCTGAGTCATCGAGGACCCACTGCACTCAGAGCAGAAGGATTTCCAGATCCAAGAGGTGGCCTGAGTCCCAGGAGTTATTCCACCCAGGAGATTAGGAGCATAAGACCACAGAGACCTCTGGACTCTGAGGAGCTCTGCAATAAGCAAGATAACTGGAAATACAGACTCCAGTTTTACACAGTGAGGGCAGGTACCACTAGAGTTAACCAGATGGCGAAAGGCAAGCACAAGAACATAAGCAACGGAAACCAAAGTTTCTTGGCATCATCAGTGCCCAATTCTCCCAATATAGCAAGCCCTGAACACCCCATCACACCTGAAAAGCAGGATTCAGAATTAAAATCACTTCTCATGATGATGATAGAGGATTATAAGAAGGAATTAAGTAACTCCCTTAAAGAAATACAGGAGAGTACAAGTAAACAGATAGAAGCCCTTAAAGAGGAATCACAGAAATCCCTTAAAGAAATGGAAGAAAACACAAAGAAGGAATTAAACAAAAACATTCAGGATCTGAAACTAGAAATAGAAACAATAAAGAAAGTTCAAAGGGAGACAACCATGGAGATAGAAAACCTAAGAAAGAGATCAGGAGTCACAGACGCAAGCATCACCAACCGAATACAAGAGATAGAAGAGAGAATCTCAAATGCAGAAGATACGGTACGGTGGAAAATGTTGACACGGTTGTCAAAGAAAATGCAAAATGCAAAAAACTCCTAACTCAAAACATCCAGGAAATCCAGGACACAATGAGAAGACCAAACCTAAGGATAATAGGTATAGATGAGAATGAAGATTCCCAACTTAAAGGGCCAGTAAATATCTTCAACAAAATTATTGAGGAAAACTTCCCTAACCTAAAGAACAAGATGCCCATAAACATACAAGAAGCCTACAGAACACCAAATAGACTAGACCAGAAAAGAAATACCTCCCGTCACATAATAATCAAAACATCAGATGCACAAAACAAAGAAAAAATACTAAAAGCAGTAAGGGAAAAAGGTCAAGTAACATATAAAGGCAGACCTATAAGAATTACACCAGACTTCTCACCAGAGACTATAAAAGCCAGAAGAGCCTGGACTGACATCATACAGACACTAAGAGAACACAATTGCCAGCCCAGATTACTATACCCAGCAAAACTCTCAATCACTATAGATGGTGAAACCAAGATATTCCATGACAAAACCAAATTTGCACAATATCTTCCCACAAACCCAGCACTTCAAAGGATAATTGATGGAAAATGCCAACACAAGGAGGGAAACTACAACCTAGGAAAAGCAAGTAAGTAATCTTCCAACAACCCCCAAAAAAGATACAAACACAACTTTACCTCTAATAAAAAAAATAACAGGAAGCAACAATCATTTTTCCTTAATATCTCTTAACATCAATGGTCTCAATTCCCCAATAAAAAGACGAAGACTATCAGACTGGATACACAAACAAGACCCAGAATTTTGCTGCATACAAGAAACGCACCTCAGTGACAAAGACAGACACTACCTCAGAATAAAAGGGTGGAAAACAATTTTTCAAGCCAATGGTCCCAAGAAACAAGCTGGAGTAGCCATTCTAATATCAAATAAAATCGACTTTCATCCAAAATTAATCAAAAAAGATAAGGAAGGACACTTCATACTCATCAAAGGAAAAATCTACCAAGGTGAACTCTCAATTCTGAACATCTATGCTCCAAATGCAAGGGCACCTACATACATAAAAGAAACTTTACTAAAGCTCAAAACACACATTACACCTCACACAATAATAGTGGGGGATTTCAACACCCCACTGTCAGCAATGGACAGATCATAGAAACAGAAACTAAACAGAGACACTTTGAAATTAACAGAAGTTATGAACCAAATGGACTTAACAGACATCTATAGAACATTTCATCCTAAAACAAAAGAATATACCTTTTTCTCAGCACCTCATGGTACCTTCTCCAAAATAGACCATATAATTGGTCACAAAACAAGCCTCTACAGATACAAAAAGATTGAAATAATCCCTTGCATCTTATCAGATCACCACGGACTAAGACTGGTCTTTAATAATGACAAAAACAATGGAAAACCCACGTACACATGGAAACTGAACAACTCTCTACTCAATGATGACTTGGTCAAGGAAGAAATAAAGAAAGAAATAAAAGACGTTTTAGAATTCAATGAAAATGAGGACACATCATACCAAAACTGGTGGGACTCCATGAAGGCAGTGCTAAGAGGAAAGCTCATAGCTCTAAGTGCCTACAAAAAGAAACTGGAAAGAGCACACACTAACAAGTTGACTGCACAACTAAAAGCTCTAGAACAAAAAGAAGCAAATACACCCAGGAGGAGTAGAAGGCAGGAAATAATCAAACTCAGGGCTGAAATCAACCAAATAGAAACAGAAAGAACAATACAAAATATCAATAAAACCAGGAGTTGGTTCTTTGAGAAAATCAACAAGATAGATAAACCCTTAGCCAGATTAACCAGAGGGCACAGAGACAGTATCCAAATTAATAAAATCAGAACTGAAAAGGGAGACATAACAACAGAAACTGAAGAAATTCAAAAAATCATCAGATCCTACTACAAAGGCCTATACTCAACAAAACTGGAAAACCTGGATGAAATGGACAATTTCCTAGACAGATACCAGGTACCGAAGTTAAACCAGGAGCAGATAAACCATCTAAATAGTCCCATAACCCCTAAGGAAATAGCAGCAGTCATCAAAAGCCTCCCCACTAAAAAAAAGCCCAGGACCAGATGGTTTTAGTGCTGAATTCTATCAGACCTTCAAGGAAGACCTAATACCAATTCTCTTCAAACTATTCCACAAAATAGAGACAGAAGGAACACTACCCAATTCGTTCTATGAAGCTACAATTACACTCATACCCAAACCCCACAAGGACCCGACAAAGAAAGAGAACTTCAGACCAATCTCCCTTATGAACATCGATGCAAAAATACTCAATAAAATTCTAGCAAACCGAATCCAAGACCACATCAAAACAATCATCCATCATGATCAAGTAGGTTTTATCCCAGGAATGCAGGGATGGTTCAATATTCGGAAATCCATCAATGTAATCCACTATATAAACAAACTCAAAGAAAAAAACCACATGATCATCTCACTAGATGCTGAGAAAGCATTTGACAAAATTCAACATCCCTTCATGATAAAAGTCTTGGAAAGATCAGGAATTCAAGGCCCCTACCTAAACATAGTAAAAGCAATTTACAGCAAACCAGTAGCCAACATCAAGCTAAATGGAGAGAAACTTGAAGCAATCCCACTAAGATCAGGGACTAGACAAGGTTGCCCACTCTCCCCCTACCTATTCAATATAGTACTGGAAGTCTTAGCCAGAGCAATTAGACAGCAAAAAGAAGTCAAAGGGATACAAATAGGAAAGGAAGAAGTCAAAATATCGCTATTTGCAGATGATATGATAGTATACTTAAGTGACCCCCAAACTTCCACCAGAGAACTCCTAAACCTGATAAACAACTTCAGCAAAGTGGCTGGTTATAAAATCAACTCAAACAAATCAGTAGCCTTCCTCTACATGAAAGATAAACAGACTGAAAAAGAAATTAGGGAAATGACACCCTTCACAATAGTTGCAAATAATATAAAATACCTTGGTGTGTATCTAACCAAGCAAGTGAAAGACCTCTATGACAAGAACTTCAAGTCCCTGATGAAAGAAATCGAAGAAGGTCTCAGAAGATGGAAAGATCTCTCTTGCTCATGGATTGGCAGGATTAATATAATAAAAATGGCCATCTTGCCAAAAAGCAATCTACAGATTCAATGCAATTCCCATTAAAATCCCAACTCAATTCTTCACAGAGTTAGAAAAGGAAATTCTCAAATTCATATGGAATAACAAAAAACCCAGGATAGCGAAAACTATTCTCAACAATAAAAGAACTTCTGGAGGAATCACCATCCCTGACCTCAAGCTGTACTACAGAGCAATAGTGATAAAAACTACCTGGTATTGGTACAGAGACAGGCAGGAAGATCAATGGAATAGAATTGAAGACCCAGAAATGAACCCACACTCCTATGGTCACTTGATCTTTGACAAAGGAGCTAAAACTGTCCAGTGGAAAAAGGACAGCATTTTCAACAAATGGTGCTGGTTCAACTGGAAGACAACATGTAGAAGAATGAAAATTGATCCATTCTTATCCCCTTGTACAAAGCTCAAGTCTATGTGGATAAAGGACCTCCACATAAAACCAGATACACTGAAACTAATAGAAGAGAAGGTGGGGAAAAGCCTCGAATACTTGGGCACAGGGGAAAAGTTCTTGAACAGAACTCCAATGGCATATGCTCTAAGATCGAGAATTGACAAATGGGACTTCATAAAATTGCAAAGTTTCTGTAAGGCAAAGGACACTGTCAATAGGACAAAACGACAACCAACAAATTGGGAAAAGATCTTTACCAATCCTTCATCTGATAGAGGGCTAATATCCAATATATACAAAGAACTCAAGAAATTAGACTCCAGACAACCAAATTACCCTATTAAAAAATGGGATATAGAGCTTAACAAAGAATTTTCAACAGAAGAAACTCGAATGGCCGAGAAGCATCTAAAGAAATGTTCAGCATCCTTAGTCGTCAGGGAAATGCAAATCAAAACAACCCTGAGATTCCATCTCACACCAGTCAGAATGGCTAAGATTAAAAACTCAGGTGATAGTAGATGCTGGCGAGGGTGTGGAGAAAGAGGAACACTCCTCCATTGTTGGTGGGACTGCAAGATGGTGCAACCACTTTGGAAATCAGTGTGGTGGTTCCTCAGAAAATTGGACATAGCATTACCCGAGGATCCAGCTATACCACTCCTAGGCATATACCCAGAAGATGCTCGAACATATAACAAGGACATATGCTCAACTATGTTCATAGCAGCCTTATTTATAATAGCCAGGAGCTGGAAAGAACCCAGATGTCCTTCAACTGAGGAATGGATTCAAAAAATGTGGTATATTTACACAATGGAGTATTACTCAGCTATTAAAAACAATGAATTTGAGAGGTTCCTAGGTAAATGGATGGAACTAGAAATTATCATCCTGAGTGAGGTAAGCCAATCACAAAAGAAGACACATGGTATTCACTCACTGATTATTGGATATTAGCCCAGAACCTTGAAATGCCCAAGATGCAACTCACAGGCCACATGAAGTCCATAAAGAAGGAAGACCAAGTGAGGGTGATTCGGTCCTTCTTAGAAGGAGCAACAAAATACTCAAGGGAGCAAATATGGAGACAAAGTGAGGGACAGAAACTGAAGGAGGGGCCGTCTCAAGACCAGCCCACCTGAGTATCTATCCCATGTGCAATCACCAAAGGTAGATGCTGATGTGGAAGACAGGAAGTGCATGCTGATAAGAGCCTGATATGGATATCTCCTCAGAGGCCTTCAAGAGTCAGACATATTCAGAGGCAGATGCTCACAACTAGCCATTGAACTGATCATGGGGTTCTCAATAGAGGAGTTAGAGTGAAGACTGAAGGAGCTGAAAGGGTTTGTGGCACCATGAGGAGAGCAACAATACCAACCAACCACAGCTCCCAGGGTCTAAACCACCAGCCTGGGAGCACTTAGGGGGGGATCCAGGGCTTCAGCTGAATATGTAAAAGTGGAGGGCCCTGCTGGGCATAGGTGGAAGAAGAGAACCTTGACCTCATGAAGGCTGGATGCCCCAGGGGGTGGGAATTTTGAGGGTGGGGAGGTGGGAGTGGGGTGGTGTAGAAAGAGGTTACATCCACAGAGAAGAAGGAGGAGGGGCGAGGGGATTGGGGGTTCCGAGGGGGTGGTGGGGGATGGGGTAAGGGGACAACATAGGAAATGTAAATAAATCATCCAATAAAAAAAAAATATGTGTGCCAAACCTCTCCCAGTATACAGACTCTTTTTATTCATTCATTGTATTTATATTCTCTTGAGATTTTAGTCATATCCCTGTGATTATTTAATAAGGTTTCCATGTATTTACTCTGGCCAAAGAGCAAACAAAAGCATTCAAGAATACTGAGCATTTTAAAAACAAAGCATTCATTTCTTGGTGGCCCTATTTGGAATATGCCTGTTTATTTAAAAATATGTTCTCAAACTTGGCAGAAATCCTCCAAAGGTAGTAAAAAACAAATTAACAAAAGAGAATATATTTAGATTAGTGATATTTAAAAATAAACTCCAGTATAGGATATATAACACCCACCACTTGATATTATTATCACTACATATTACCATTCGAATCATCATGACTTAATAGACTCTGTGTCTTTATCCTCAAACTCAATGATTAAAACTACCTGTGTCCCATATGCTTATATGTCTATATCTGATTGATAAAGCAGTACTCTCTCAGTGAATCACACATGGATATTTTGCTTGCTGGCATCGGTAAAATGTAATTTTTACAGAGAAAATTCACATAAAAGTGGCTAAATACAAACTTATAACTCAAAAGTGCACTCCCAATAGCAAAAGTAGGAAAAATAATGACCTAACTAAATATGAACAATAGACCTGACTAAACATTTTCCAAAGACATGCAAAAATAGCCAAGAGACATATGAAAATGCATTGCATGTCGCTAGTCAGGAAAATAAAAATCAAAACCACAGTGAAATAGTACTTCATGTCTATTAAAGTAACTACTATGAAAGTCAAAAGAGGCAAATGCACAAATAAAGAAACCTTATACACTGCTACTTAAAATATGAATTGGCCCTGCCGTCAAGGTTAAACAGTTTAGAAGATCCTCCAAAAGTTCAAAATAAGACTACTATAACAACCTAGCCATCTTATTACTGGCTATATTGCCAAAGGAAATAAAAGCGATGTCTTCAAGAGACAGCTCATGTTCACTGCAGTGTTTTTCCTAATAACCAAGACATGGAATTCCCTAAATGGTCATCAGTGAACAAATAGGTAGAAAGTATGATGCATGTCTGTGTATTACTTAGCCATGAAACAAGGAAACCTTATCTTTTCCAATAACATAGATAAACTTAAAGGACATAATGCTAAGTGAAATAAGCCAGACACAGAAGGAAAAATAAGATTTATATGTGGAAACCACCCCCTGCAAAATTTTGGAACTCCAAGATACAGAGAATATGAACAGAAGTTGTCAGTGGCATAGTGTGGGATTAGGTGATGTTGATCAAATGGCACAGACTTTCATACAAGGATGTATAAGTTCCAGTGATCTTATGTTGACTTTAGTTACTAACAATGTACAATGTGCTGTATGCTTCAAATTTGTAAGAGTACATATTAAGTGTCCATATGTTGCATATCAATTTCCTTTCATTAAGATGTGAGAAGTTCTTTTCCTTTTTTTTTAAGAAAAAGAGTGAAACTTGTTAAGACTGGAAATTTTAAGGGATGCTCCTTAGGACTCAAAAGTAAACAACTCAGAAACCTGGAGAAGTTCGCTGGTAACCCCTGTGGTTGAATTAGGGAAAAGCTGGAAGAAGCTGAGGAGGAGGATCTTTAGGAAGATTGGCAGTCTCAACTTAGCCTGGACCCTGGAGATGGGGGGTGGGGGGGAGAGAAGGGGGAGATATGGGATGTGGAACAATCAGAGGGTAGACTGAGAGAGGGATAAAGACTGGACTGTAAAAAGTAGATTAAATAATAATAATGATGAATTAAATTATGTGAATTCTTTTTTTTTAAAGTAGGACTTGTTAAGACTGGAAATTTTAAAGGGATGCTCCTTAGAACTCAAAAGTAAGCAACTCAGAAACCTGGAGAAGTTTTTCAAACTAACTAGGTACACAAGGCCCCTCCCTAAGCTTTCATAGGAAAGACTGCTGAGGAGACAAGAGGCCAGGCAAGCTGCTTGAAAAAGAGAAAACAGTCAAGCTGTATGGAAGAGGCACAGACCAGCTGACTGCCCCAAAGATACTCTGACCTGTTGAGCTGCAGACATTGCATGCAGGAACTCCAGGGTTCTAGTCTTTGTGAGCAGTCACCCATGCTGGAGTGGGCTTTCAGTCATCCCTGCTCCTTACCTATAACCATAAAGGTAACCCCAGTGAAACTCACTGGTTCACTAAGCTGGACTTTGGTGAGGTCATTGCTTTTGTCTGTTTACTATCTGGAGTGAGTTGATGCTTGTTCCTGGCTCTGCAGAAATAGTGTCACACAATACTATCCCACTGACAAACACAAAACAGTTAACATGCTGATAAATTTGCTGATTTTGTTGTGGTAATCACTTTACAGTGTGTATCAAATCATTACATTGTACACCTTGAATATATACAATTTTTATATGTCAAATGAACCTCAGTAATGCTGAAAGATACATATATAATCATGTGTGTATATATATGTACATGTGTATACATATATTTTCTCTCCTTCAAAGAAATTGAAACAGATGGAGAAAAACACATAGCCATAGTGACAAATATCTTTAAATTCATGAGCTTGAATCTCACCTAGACTAAGATTTTTACCTGCCTCTAAGCAGCCATACTAAATATTATCATTCACCCTGGCCCACTCCTCTGGACAGCTATTGCATACATTCTGTGTCCTCAGTCCCTCAATATATGTTCACTACCTCACATTTGATGAGCTTTATTCCTATTTTCCTGGAAAAATGCAAAGAAGTAGAAGAGATGCCTTTGGGTCTATACACCCTGGAAGGTAGACTGCAGACTGTGGATCATCATGTCTGTCGGATCTGCCTAGAAGACCACTCTTCTGCATGTTTGCCTTTATCATCCAGGAAGCTCTACTTACCATTTCCTTCTTATCCTCCTGGAAGTGAACATTCACAAACATTTTCCCCACAACATAAGGGAGGGCACTTTCGATAAAGTTAACACATTTGTCCCACTGAGGCAGCAGAGTTGTGGTTCCCTGGATTACCTGTGGGAAAGAATCAATACAATTTTTATACTTTGGATGAAAATTATTGCTGAGGAGAAAAAGAAATCAAACCATCTACAAAAATACATCCCACCCCTTCACAGATACATGCAAGACAGGAAAGGCCAAGGTAAAATCAGATGGAGAACATGAAACTCTGTTTTTCCCTAGTTTCCAGCCACAACTAAGTGAAAATGTTCTGATAGTGGAAAAAACAATGCATTTTACCTTTAGTCCAATTTTCTTCATTAAGAAAAACACATGGGCAATGTCATACATAGCCTTTCTACAGCAAATGGGGACATAAGCAGGATGTTGTTCAAGGATCCAGACAGTATTTAGGATCTATTTAGGACTGCAGTTCTACCAGGAAAAGTTTGGAATTGTGGGCAATCAAAGTTCTTGTTAGCAGACTAGCAGACCATGTCTCACCATGAGCAACCTGGGGATCCCATTTACACAGTGTCATAGCAGAGTACAATACAAATGTAAAGGCTTTTCCCATCTGTCCTGTTATGCTATTATAAGAAAACATCTACAAACAAGTAAGGGACTTCCAAAGCAGGATTTGAAAGTGCCAAGGTTTACTCTTGGGATGAAAGCAGAGAAATAAATGCCATGTAAGTTTTCTCTGGAGGCTGGAATGTACTGGCAGACTTTGAGGGAGAGAGACCCTGAGAATAGTGGCCTGGAGTACCCCATGCACAATTTTAGAGCCAGGTTGTTGGAGTGGGGCAAAAGGGATTAAAGCTTAAATTCATTTCTCCTTCCTTTCCTTTCTGGGTACATGAACCTTCTCAGAGGTAAGGAATGAGGTTATTTTTAAAAACTCCAGAGAGAGAGAGAGAGGTCTTACAATCTTCTTTGGCAATTCAATATTATATTTAGCACTTCATGTTCAAGAAACATCCCCTTATACCTAACCTCAAATTTTCACACACTACTTCTTACACCTCGCTCTCTCATTTTCTTCACAGTGAGGGTAGAAAGCAGCTGGGTACCATCTTTTATGTGATCCATAGGAGTTAAAAATATACACACAGCAAAAATATCTACTTGTTTTATATCTTAACTATTTGGTTTGACCTAAATATAAGTAATTGTTCATGCATATCTAGCCTCTATAAGATAACTTTATGTAAAGGGTCAAAAGTTGCCCCCTCAAATAACTGTAACACTCTCTTAAGTATAATGGTCCACTATTAATTTCTGTATTTCCCAGTTTCTCTAATAACTAAAATGGATGTTAAATAAAATAAGAACTGATACGATTTGACATTCACTTCGATTTAAATAGATAGAAAAATAAAATACTTTTTAAAGCTACAAAAATCCTTCACTCCTCTAAGCCATGGCAGAATTAGTCACTAGCCTTGGAAATGTAGATGAAAGCAACATCTGTCTGTGTAAGTTAGGAGACAACAAAGGTGGGTGAGAAACAAAGATTCAGGGGCTAAGTAACTAGGGGGAGGATAATGGATTCAGGCACTTAAAGAGGATATCTTCAGGCACTTAAAGAGGATATCGTGGGAGGAAATTAAAACGGGTCTAGCAGAATTAGGATAGAATCAAGATTAAATATCTACATAAAGTTAAATATGCAACTCTAACACCAAATTAAAACTGAAGCTATATCGTTCTTTCTATATATAATTAGAACATGGAAAAACCTTGAAAACCATGGTTACAGTGAAATAGATTGTCAGACTGCATCCTTCCAGTCTAATTGAAATTGTGTACCCATTGATACACAGCTCTCTTTCCCAGCCCTCCCTCCTCCAACTCCTAATAACCATCTTCCTACTCTCTGTTTTTTTGAATCTACTATTTCATATTGCACATATGTATAATATTAGACAATGTTTATCAGTCTGCATAAGGTAATCATAGTTAATGATAATTGTGTGTTTCAATTTCAATAAAATACGCCGTTGATGTTCTCAACACAGAAGTGATATGTTGCTAGAATGATGTATATGTTCATTATCATGACTAATTTTTCTAGATTGCCTTTGTAGATCAAAACATCACACATAACCTCACAAATGCACATAATTATCACAAGTGTTTTCCAGTAAAAAGGTAAAGAAATTAAAATAAATTTGAACTACTTTGAAAGGGATGTATTGTTAAGAAACATCAAACTGATAATTTCAGTTTAAAGCATTGAAAAGAATAGAAATATGCTGTTAAGGGGGAACATTTGAACAAGATTAGATGGCCCAAAGTATCACTCTAAATCTTATTATACAGCCACAATGTAGAGCTTAGGGTATTTTAATAGAAAATAGGTATACCTGAGTAAAGTGAACTTATGCAAATAAGTTTAAAGTAGAGTTTAGGTTGCAAGCTCCCTACATTCCATCCATAAAGATTTTATTTTTACTGGAGTAATTAACATTCGAATTGCCCCCAACATATAAAGTTGGCCACTGATGAAACATTTCAATATTTGGCAACTTACCCTTGAGAATTCCAGCCATCTATATTGAAAGCGCCTGCTGAGGTTTGGAATTCTGGAATAAACCATTCTCCACACCAAATAGTTGGCAATGGTTCTGTTAAAAGAAATGAACATTTATTATATTTTAGGTCATACCTGATTTCCTGAAAAACACCTTTGAAAATCTGTTGGCAAGCCTAACACAAGGTCAATGAACACCAGCAAAATCAGCCTGAAAGTTCCAGCCCAATTCCCGAGCCTCTTATGTCCAGAAAAGAGAATACCTTCAAATTAGTGATGACTTTTTTCCAATTTATGTGTATTATTGGCCTTCAGAAACCAAAACCAAAATATTCATTAATAACAATAATCTAAATTTTTACTTTGTTTTTATAACCTCTAAGTATGTAAGCCCAAGAAAGTCACCTAAGTCTTCTTGATTATCTTCCCTTGTAAAAGAATGAGGCTATTACTTACTTCACAAGGTGATTGTGAGGTTAAAATAACAAAATAATTAACAGAATGAACTCTTAACTCTCTGTTGACCTCTAAGCATATGAAAACTCTTATATGAGTTCTGTAATGCTTAAATACATATTTTCAAACCTCTGTTCTATTTTAAGTGCTGCCTTTTTTCTATAAGTAAAAGAATCCCTGACCTTTAAGGAAAGATGTATGGTATGAGTTCATTTCTAACTCACCCATGATGATGGATTTTTAATGACCCATCCCCTTTTAACTGTGCCATTACCATGGTGATTAATGAGATACATTCCTAAGATGGCTCCTGGGTCATACAGAAATATGAGTAGCAGTGTGACATGTTGATACTACCAAATCTACCAAGAACAATTCACATGTTCATTTGCATGATCTTCTGCCACCGTGGATAGTCTCCAATGAGCAAAATCTTTTTTGCATATGTATAATTATAGAGATGTTTGCTTTAATTTATATAGACATTCAGATTAGCATGTACCATTAGTGATGACTTTTTCCAATTTATGTGTATTATTGGCCTTCAGAAACCAAAACCAAAATATTCATTAATAACAATAATCTAAAATTTTACTCTGTTTTTAAACCTCTAAGTATGTGTAAAGGAAATAGTAGCATTTCTGCGACAGGCTTTCAGTATGTAACTAAGGATGACCTTGAGCTCATGATCCTTATGCCTCTATCTGGTAAGTGTGTTAGGATTACAAGCATATGCGGTCATGCTTGTAGATTTGTGTATTTTTATTTTCTGTACATAAGTGTTTTGTGTGCGTACATGCAAATACACCACAGATGTGCAATGTCTGTGGAAGCCAGGCGAGGTTTACGATCCCCTGGAACTGGAGACTTACCAATGGTTGTGAATCACCATCACCCATCTCCCTTGATAACAGAACCCAGGTCCTGTGCAAGAACAGCAAGTGCTCTTAACCACTGAGCCCTTCAAAGAACTAATTTTAATAAATATATAAATACAAAATTTTAAATATAAAATATTTAAGGTCATAAATATTTTATACACCATGACATTTGTACTTTAAGTCATATTATCCACATAAAATTATGTTAGTATGACTGGATATGTAAATGTGTGTTTCATATAGTCTTGTTGAATATTTCAGAAAGTTTTGGCATACTCTTGTCAGACATGGTTCTGTCACCACTGTTTTTCCCTTCTTGCTAACTAAGATGGCATACTAGTGCAGAAAAGGTGACACTTTTGTCATTTTGTTGTTATTAATTTTTGTACACATTACTAATATTTTAATTCCTGTTTCTCTAAAGGAAGGATTAGGAGGGAAAGACAGAGGATAGAGGAAGAGAATATGGGGAGAGATGATTGGAATAGGTGGGCATTTAAGAAACAATGTTGAAACTTAGTGCAAAGGAAACATCCTGTAACCTATGAGGGTGACCCTAGAGCAAAGTCTCTGAGCAATAGAGGATATGGAGCCTGAACCGACCATCTTTTGTAACCAGGTTCGCTCCCAATGGTGGGTCTGGAACACCAACCCAGCCACAAAACCTTCAACCTATCTACCCGCAACTTTTCCCGCCTGCAAGATGCTCTGGGGAAATGGTAGCTCAAAGCTTGTGGGTGTGACCAACCAATGACTGGTCTAACTTGAGGTCCAAGTCCCAAGAGGGAGCCCATGCCCAACACTGCCTTGATGGCCAGAAACAAGAAGCTGGATGACTTAGAGACCTAGAGTAAAACGAAACACAACTGATCAAAATTTTTAAAAAGTTAAAGAAATGATTCCTAATGATATTCTGCTATACTCATAGATTGGTGTCCAGCCCAACTGCCATCAGAGAAGCTTCTTCCAACAGTTGATAGAAGCAAATGCAGAGACCCACAGCCAAATGTTAGGCAGAGCTCGTAGAACCCAGCAAAAGGGTGGAGGGGAGGATTCTAGGAACCAGAGGGATCAAGGACACCAGGAGAATACTACCCATAGAATCAACTAGGCAGAGCTCATCAGGGCTCACAGAGACTGAAGCAGCAATCACAGAGCCTTCGTGGATCTATGCAAGGCCCTCTGCATGCATTCTGTGGTTGCATAGCTTGGGGGGAGAGGGATGTTATTACTAACAGTTGAAGAAAAGGGAGCCTCTAACTCTTTTGCCTGCTCATGAGACCCTTTCCTTCCTACTAGGTTGCCTCATCCAGCCTTGATATAAGTGTTTATACCTAGTCTTATTGCATCTTGTTATGTCCTGTTCAGTTGATATCACTGGGAGGCCTGTTCTTTTCTAAATGGAAAGAGAGGATCTGGGGGAGAGGAGAGGTAAGGGGGGGGGATACTAGGAGGAGGGGAGAAAGGAGAGACTATAGTTGAGATATATTGTATGAGATAAGAATAAAGAAAAAATTAAGACAACAAAAACAAAAAACAAGAATTTTTAAGCCATTCCCTGATGATATGATTAAACGAAGTAAAAAAATTCATGTATCTAAACTATAGCATTGCAGTATTGTTTTCAATGTACTGAATGAAAACAAACTAGCGATAGTAAACACTGCGTTACCCAAACAATAGACCTGTGAGCATCAATACAGTAGAACTTTATTAATCCTATTTTTTTTAATTTG
Source organism: Grammomys surdaster (assembly GCF_004785775.1). Classification (NCBI taxonomy): domain Eukaryota; kingdom Metazoa; phylum Chordata; class Mammalia; order Rodentia; family Muridae; genus Grammomys; species Grammomys surdaster. Next base: position 3,456,094 of record NW_021604662.1, on the reverse strand, counting down.
TAAAGTGAAAATATAGACAGTATAAAATTTTCATTTTGAACCTAAGAGTCCCTGCTGGGGTAAGCACAGGGCTCCTCAGAACCCATCATCCAAATACCTTAAGTCTTACACTTAGCTATGTTCTGTTTCAGTCACTAAAAAAAATGCACCATTTTAGGCCTTTCTTTCTTTTTTTTGTGTGGTCTTTTTGAGACAAGGTTTCTCTCTGTAGCCCTGGCTGTCCTGGGCTCATTCTATAGACCAGGCTGACCTCGAACTCAGAAATCTGCCTGCCTCTGCCTCCCAAGTGCTGGGATTAAAGACGTGCCCCACCACTGCCCAGCAAGCCTTTCCTTTTTGCCTACATATCCCTATTCCTCAATAAGCCAAGAAATTCTCACCAAGCATTTTCTGTTGACCCAGTGTGCCAGGTACCATGAGGAAGGTGCCAAGGTAATTCAGTAACTACAGTTGGTGTGATGGTTAAAACTGTCAACTTGACAGGATCTAGAATCGTTTAGAGTCACTAGAATCACAAGCCTGTGAGAGATTATCTAGATTAAGTTAACAGAGGTTGGAAGACCTACTCTGAATGTGGGTGGCACAATTCCATAGGTGGGAGGACCAGACTGAATAAAAAGGCTATCTGAACATAAGCCTTCTCTCTGCTTCATGGCAGTAGATGTGATGTGACCAACTGCCTCAAGCTCTAGATATCATGATTGCTCTATTATAGATTATCCACAAATTGTAAGACAAAACAAACCCTTCTTTCATGACTTTATCAACTATCTGTTCCTGTCAACATGAAACAGAACTGATACAGTGGAGAATGAAACATTTCAGCTTATTAGTACCTTTTTTTATAAACATTTTATTAGGAACAGTATTCTGCCTGTATATATGCCTGCATGCCAGAAGAGGGCGCCAGATCACATTATAAATGGTTGTACGCTGCCATGCGGTTGCTGGGAATTGAACTCAGAACCTCTGGAAGTGTTCTCAACCTCTGAGCCACCTCTCTAGCCCCTAATTTTTCCCTTGCCTCATGGACTCAACAAATTCTAAGCACCTAGGTATGTACCAATAGTTCTAGGTGTTACAGAGATGAGAAAAAATATTGACTCTAACATACTGTTATGGTTTGAATATGCTTGGCTGGGGGAGTGGCACTATTTGGAGGTGTGGCCTTGTTGGAGTAGGTGTGTTACTGTGGGCGTGGATTTAAGACCCTTGTCCTAGCTGCCTTGAAGTCAGTATTCTGCTAGCAGCCTTCAGATGTCAGCTCCTCCTGCACCATACCTGCCAGGATGCTGCCATGTTCCCACTTTGATAATAATAGACTGAACCCCTGAACCTGTAAGCCAGCCCCAATTAAATGTCGTTATTTGAGTTGCCTTGATCATGGTGTCTGTTCAAAGCAGTAAAACCCTGACTAAGACACATATGAATGCTTTTAGCTGAATACAGAAAACTGAAGCTTAGAGTCATTTACTGAACTCTACATCACATAGTCAGTGGGTTCCAAACAAGTAAACTCATCTGGAGAGTTTTGATAAGTGCAGATGCTCAGGCCACAGCTAGCCAATTAAATCACCAGCTCTAGAGCAAGGCCTAACACAAATATTGTTTTTTAAGTCCTGCCCCCACCAAGTCCTATGAATAACCCAAAGAACCACTGTGATAAGCCATGGAGGCTAGCCCAGACTCAGGTATGTCTAAAGCCTGTGTGCTTTTCCATGTACCACACACTGATACACGAAAGCTACTGATTTAAGGACAATTTCCTGACCAGTCACAGAAACCTGAAAACAACTTGTCCAAAAGTGTTTTACAGAAACCTATGGGGATCAAAAAATGAACAATGAAGCTTTTCTAGATGAGGCACTACTAAGACAATAACATTATAAGACCTCTGAGTGTTAGAAGATGGGATGCTGACTGGGAAGCTACCCAGCAAGACAAAACAGCGTTGATGAATTGTTCCAATGTGAAGTAGAAACAACTAGTTCTTTGGAAAGTTACTTATGTCAAGTGATGTTTGCTGGGGCACACAGGTGAAAGGATGCCTTGCTAAAGCAAACACATCAAAGACTGTTTTCCTGAAGCAGACACAGGTTGCTATATGCAAACATATGAAAGGACTCTTGATGAAGGAGTATAAAGATGACCCCAGAGACAGTGGGAGAGGAGCACTTTGCCTTGGTTTGGTGTGCTCCGCCTTGCTATTCTTCGCTAAAGACACGCATGTATTGGTTTGCCTTGCATAGCTTTGTTGAGCTCAACTGTGATAAAGTCACCATTGAGAAACTTGCCCCAGAACTGCTTATGAGGTTTCTGTGGCAGATGCTGCTTCCACAGCCTTGCCTCAGGCCAGTTGGTGAGCCTGGCAGTTTCTTCAGGAATGAACTACAGCTGCCTGGTGTCTGCTTGCTGAAAGGATTTGACTATAGCTGCTGCTTTGTTCCTGTTGTCTGCCTGCCTAGAGGACTGGTCTGCAGCTGCTGAATTGTATTAGATGTTTGCTATGGGACTGAACTGCTGCCAAAGAAGAACGAGCTCGCCCCCAAAGAACTATTGCTGAACAGGTCCACTTCCCCCATATCCGAGTAACTTTTCTCTTCCACTACCTCTGTTGGGTGGTGGTCTAGAGGAAAGGTTGGACCTTTATTAAAGTAGGTTGCAAAAAATTTATGCCTACATCAATGTGTTCTAAAATTATTGACTTCAAAACACTATGGAGTGATAATATCATGGCAGGAACAGAGATGGCCATAATGACTGAGTCACTACCACCTAATGATTACACACATCAAAAACAAAACTAAACAAAACCAAAATCAGACTCAGCAACCATCAACGAAAATAACCTGTAATAGCCTTCTTTTGATCCAAAAAGCATTTTTTGCAATACAGTAATTTCCCTAAATGATAATAAATAAAGGAAAGAAAAAACATCCCAGCAAAGAGCCCACTACTAGGACAGCAATATGAAATTTTCCCCCAAAGCCTCTAACTCAGAAGATGTGCTATCTCGAGAAGCTTTTGCTATCTTGGGATACCTATTTAAAATTCAGATTCCTAGGGCTAGCAAGATGGCTCAGTAGTTAAGAACACTGGCAATTGCCTATGAATGTATATGTATAGGTATACATATACGTATATGTATATGTATGTGTGTTGTATGTATGTTGTATGTGTGTTATACGTATGCTATATTATATGTATTATACAGGCAAAACACTCATAAGAATAAACTAGTCTTTTACAAAAATGAAATAAAATACAGACTCCTGACCCCCCCTTCCTGCAGACCTACTTCACCAGACTCTGTGGGGGAGGTGAGATTTGGCATCTGTATTTTCAGCAAGGGCCTAAGGAAATGTTTCAGGTGTCACTTTGCAAAGCTACAAATCCTAAACATTCTTTAAAATTTAAAAAAAAACATCTGGCTATCCCTAAAGTTGTTTCACCCATTCCTTTTTCCTATGTATGTATGCATGTATGTATGTATGCAGCTCTCAAAGTAGTCTTGTCTTTCAACACAGATAATTTGGCCTGTTGTCAAAAAATAATGGCTTGCTGACTAACAAATAACAAGAAAGAAGGAGAAAATGCTGCAAAAGACCAAGAATGAACTGTAGGGAAAACATTTATATAGAAATCTCAGGAAATAACATCATTACTAACTAGTTTCCAAAACTAATAAACAATTTTTGTTCTCAAAAAGAACAGTTCAGAGAAATAAGAAATTGGGGCAAATATGGTGCAAAAGCATTGGTTGTTTGTTGTCATCTCAGCAAGTGAATTACCCCAGAAAATGATGTGGACCTGTTTATCACAAAGGGCACTGTAATTTTGCCTCTGATTGTTTTGCTGTAACTTCCTTTAAAAGCAATTTTCAACATACATGAAAAATAAAGGCCTTTCTAATTGAAAGAGAAAACAAAAGCCACAGTAAAAATGCACATCAAAGTTCTTACTTCTTCCTCTCGGCACCTAATATCCTAAACAAATCTTTAAAGTATTGTGGGACGCGGACCACCACGTTCTCCGAGGGGCCAATGTCTTTCAAGTGTGGGTAGAGTCTGGTATCAATGACCTTCTTGATATAGGCCAGCCAGTCAAACTGAGGATAGAGAAAACAAATGAAACCTATGTTAAGGCAGCAAGTAAGAGGACAGGCATTCAAATAAAGCATGCTGAGCATAATCCATTCTGTCCAAATCATTAAAGATGAAAGTGCTCATCATTTGTATCCAGAAGCCAACGTCCGATCAATTACCACTCAGACATAAGGTCATCATCAAAAACAGAGCCTGTATTCTGTACCACAGACTTCCAGATAACTCTCTCATGTGTTAATATATGATGCACTCCCTTGGCTATTCAAACCCTCTTCTCTCTCCATCTTCTCTCTACCTTGCTCCCTTAGCCCTACCCCATCCTGTACCCATCTCTTCTTCTAGCTTAGTTCACTCCTTTAATCCCCTGTGCCCCCTTTCTCAATTCTCGCCCTCTAACTTTCATATTCCCCCTCTTCTTCCCATAAACACAGGCACAGCTGCCTCAACACACTATTAGTCTTCTCCTCTCTGCAACCTCTTATTTCAGGATAACACATCTCCAGTCTATAGAGCATGACTCTGTGTCTCTAAAACAAACTCTGCACTGTTTGTACTTTATATTCTTTATATTGGTTTTCCTAAAGTCTGTTTTCCAACTCTTTTCCCCTTGTCTGCCTCCACTAGTGAATCTGAAAACCAGTTACTTACTAGTGAACCCGAAAATCAGTTACTTACTTGCCTAGCACCCACTTTCCTACCCCTTGCCCAATAGCAGGGATGGCCACATACCCAATTCTACTCAGAATTAAAAGCAGGTCATTCATCTAGGAATATTCTGAAAGGGGACTTTTTGTTTACTTAGGGAAAATAAAGAAGTCAGGTGGGTCGATGTGTCCTTCCCCCTTCTCCTTACCCTAATGTGGAGCTACAGCGCCCACTTTATAACTATGCTATCCAAATGAAGTCAAAAAGCCCAAGGAGGGTAAAGTGTAAATATAAAGTCTTTGCAGTGTTAAACAGCTGGACCAATACCAACTGGTGCCCCTGGCTGTGTCATAAGAAAATGGCCTTATACTTTTAAGCCTCTATCAGAAAACTTTTTGCATTCCCTATAACTTAGAAAATACTATTGCACACACAAGGCTATTTTATGTGATAGCTTAAAAGAATGATGATAATCAAAATGATGAATAGTAAGATTTATAAGGCCAACTTTTATACACAGATGAAATAGAATAGCTTATAAAATAGCAGGAAAAGAGATTTTTTTTTTCTGGAGAGCTTTCACCAACCTGGGGAATCATTGCACTGAGCTCTGAGATGTTCATTTTGTTATACATAGCCTCACTGGTTCGGTTCTCATGTGGAATCATTATCTGTCAAAAAGAAATTTGGGTTATTTTTTTCAAAAGAATCATTTATTATTGCATGACTGCCTTTCACATGAGCCAAAACATCTGTATATCATTATCAACTTTTTTAAGATTTGGTGTGATGCCTAGCTGTGGAGAAAATTTTTTTTAAAAAGCAAGAAGCATTTTAGGCAGGATTAAGAAAATAATAAGAAACGTACATATCCTCTTCAGTAAGAAATATTGTCCCCAATAGAAAGAGTTCCCAGAATGCCCTTTTCCTCTACCATGTAGATGGGCCAAGTCCATTGCTTGCTTGGTTTTGCCAATCAAGATGAAGTTGCACAATTAAGGTCATCATTCCATGTTTGCCTATGATCTCCAGACAATGACCTCAACTCCTTCACCTCAAGGGGAAAATGGCTAGTGACCAAAAATAAACTATGTGCATGTCATAGGTACCTGGGACCATTTTCTCTGACCTTCAGATTTCCCACTGCCAGAAGTATGAATTTGATCACCACCTGGGTGGACATTTCACAAGCTTCCAGCCTCTATTTATTCAAAGAACTGCAACAATGACTCTTCCTTGAGTGTCATCTTAATCACTTCCATTGGCTGATGACCATAGCTCCTTTACCACATCCTCATCTTGCTCCATGGCCTTCTATCTTACTATTCCTTCACATTCATTCATCTTCCCAACTCTCACCTCACCTACAACTCTCCAACCCTCAAACATCAAGCCCATTATCCAACCTCAAGCCCATCTCCACGGGTTGAACTGATTTACGATTGCCTGAGGTTTATATTCTCTAACAACCCTTTGCAATTAAACTCTATTTAGTACAAATCACCAGTGCCACTCCATGGATGAGTCCTATCTCTCCTTGTTCAGTGTCTCAGATGGGGCTAGAGTGGATGAATAATTTGTAGCTATCTTTACTTATTAGGATTTGATGAGGCTTTTTTTTCCATCCTTGGCCTCAAAAACTTCCCTAAGACTATGTATTTTAGTAATCTTGGATGTGCCGAGGCACCCTGAAGACTAGGGGAATGAGGGGAACCGTCCTAACAGGCCCAAAGTCCATACACCACAGATATTTCAAGTCAAAATCATAAGAGCAGAATGGCAGGCAATTGCCCCTCTGCTTGAAGTGTGTCAGTGCCTGCATGTCTCCCTCCCCACTCTCCACCAGAGAGAGGCAACAAGTCCCTTACAGTTTCCTTGCTGTTTGTGAATCCTAAATCATTGCCTCAGAGGATGTCTACATGTCTCCTCCACCCTCCTTCTCTTTTTCCAGCTCAGAGTCTCAGCTCCAGGTTGAAAGTTTTTAGTCTCAAAGCTGTGTTCAGTTCTCCTGCAGCTGCTCCCCTCCATAAATGGATTTGTCACTCCAGTTGCCTTCTCAACCATTCTCAGTCTTACCTCAGCCCAGCTGTTTTCAAATTTCTTTTTGCTTTAACTCCCTGGCTCAAGGCAAGGCCTTCCGTGCTATTAATCACACCTTCAGTTCAAATTAGTATTCTGGACCTCTTATTTACTTGGAAAAGGAATACAGAATTCAAATAGCCTGTAGACATGATTTCTAAGCATATCTGTAACACTCTTCACAACCTTCAAGTGACATGTAGTAATAAAAGTTTTAATGTGATGTTGGGGTTCACTAAGAATATGTTTTAACATACAGTGAAATCGAAAGACAGTGGGAGAGAGAAATCTTAGGAAAAGGACAGTATAATGTGCCCTAGAATAGACACAGGCTTGATAAAAGACTTTTCAAGAATAAACTGGGAAAGCCTTTGGGCTGGGGCAGACATAGAGTTGGTCTGCTCCGGTGGAGATACTGAATCCTGAGCCATCTTAGAGGACCCTCTGCACTCAGAGCAGCCGGTAAGAACTCCATCTCACTCCCTAGGCCCCAGAGATACATCTGGGAGCCAGGGACACTCAGGACACACCAGCTACCCAAACCCCGCCCCACCAGAATTCCACTTCCCTTCCGCCCCTGCCTGGTCCTTTGGGCTGGGGCAGACACAGAGTTGGTCGGCTCCTGTGGAGATACTGAGTCCTGAGCCATCCTACAGGAGCCACTGCACTCAGAGCAGCAGACACCAAGATGGTTTGCACTTGGGAGACATCATATCCTGAGCCATCCTAGAGGAACCACTGCATCCAGAGCAGAAGGATTTCCAGATCCAAGAGGTGGCCTGAGTCCCAGGAGTTCTTCCACCCAGAAGATTAAGATCATAAGACCACAGAGACATCTAAACTCTGAGGAGCTCTGCCACAAGCAAGATAACTGGAAATACAGGCTCCAGTCTTACACAGTGAGGACAGGTAACACTAGAGTTAACCAGATGGCGAAAGGCAAGCACAAGAACATAAGCAACAGAAACCAAAGTTTCTTGGCATCATCAGTACCCAGTTCCCCAAATACAGCAAGCCCTGGACACCCCATCACACCGGAAAAGCAGGATTCAAAATTAAAATCACTTCTCATGATGATAGAGGGCTAATATCCAATATATACAAAGAAGTCAAGAAATTAGACTCCAGACAACCAAATAACCCTATTTAAAAAATGGGGTATAGAGCTTAACAAAGAATTTTCAATGGAAGAAACTCGAATGGCCGAGAAGCATCTAAAGAAATGTTCAGTGTCCTTAGTCATCAGGGAAATGCAAATCAAAACAACCCTTAGATTCCATCTTACACCAGTCAGAATGGCTAAGATTAAAAACCCAGGTGACAGTAGATGCTGGCGAGGGTGTGGAGAAAGAGGAACACTCCTCCATTGTTGGTGGGACTACAAGATGGTGCAACCACTTTGGAAATCATTGTGGCGGTTCCTCAGAAAATTGGACATAGCATTACCTGAGGATCCAGCTATACCACTCCTAGGCATATACCCAGAAGATGCTCGAACACAGAACAAGGACATATGCTCAACTATGTTCATAGCAGCCTTATTTATAATAGCCAGGAGCTGGAAAGAACCCAGATGTCCTTCAACTGAGGAATGGATTCAAAAAATGTGGTATATTTACACAATGGAGTATTACTCAGCTATTAAAAACAATGAATTCGAGAGTTTCCTAGGTAAATGGGTGGAACTAGAAATCATCATCCTGAGTGAAGTAAGCCAATCCCAAAAGAACACACATGGTATTCACTCACTGATTATTGGATATTAGCCCAGAACTTTGAAATGCCCAAGATGTAACTCACAGGCCACATGAAGCTCATGAAGAAGGAAGACCAAGTGGGGTTGCTTCGGTCCTTCTTAGAAGGAGCAACAAAATACTCAAGGGAGCAAATATGGAGACAAAGTGAGGGACAGAAACTGAAGGAGGGGTCGTCTGAAGACCATTCCACCTGAATATCCATCCCATGTGCAGTCACCAAAGGTAGATGCTGATGTGGAAGTCAGGAAGTGCATGCTGATAAGAGCCTGATATGGATGTCTCCTCAGAGGTCTTTAAGAGTCTGACATATTCAGAGGCAGATGCTCACAACTAGCCATTGAACTGATCATGGGGTTCTCAATGGAGGAGTAGGAGTGAGGACTGAAGGAGCTGAAAGGATTTACAGTACCATGAGGAGAGCAACAATACCAACCAACCAGAGCTCCCAGGGTCTAAACCACCAGCCTGGGAGCACTTAGGGAGGGATCCAGGGCTTCAGCTGAATATGTAAGAGTGGAGGGCCCTGCTGGGTATAGGTGGAAGAAGAGATCCTTGACCTCATGAAGGCTGGAC
>NW_021604662.1:3446516-3446924 GCF_004785775.1 Grammomys surdaster | reverse complement strand
CAACTAAAAGCTCTAGAACAAAAAGAAGCAAATACACCCAGGAGGAGTAGAAGGCAGGAAATAATCAAACTCAGGGCTGAAATCAACCAAATAGAAACAGAAAGAACAATACAAAATATCAATAAAACCAGGAGCTGGTTCTTTGAGAAAATCAACAAGATAGATAAACCATTAGCCAGATTGACCAGAGGTCACAGAGACAGTATCCAAATTAATAAAATCAGAACTGAAAAGGGAGACATAACAACAGAAACTGAAGAAATTCAAAAAATCATCAGATCCTACTACAAAGGCCTATACTCAACAAAACTGGAAAACCTGGATGAAATGGACAACTTCCTAGACAGATACCGGGTACCGAAGTTAAACCAGGAGCAGATAAACCATCTAAATAGTCCCATAACCCCT
>NW_021604662.1:3423716-3431516 GCF_004785775.1 Grammomys surdaster | reverse complement strand
GGGGGATCTAGGGCTTCAGCTGAATATGTAAAAGTGGAGGGCCCTGCTGGGCATAGGTGGAAGAAGAGAACCTTGACCTCATGAAGGCTGGATGCCCCAGGGGGTGGGAATTTTGAGGGTGGGGAGGTGGGAGTGGGGGGGTGTAGATAGAGGTTTCATCCACAGAGAAGAAGGAGGAGGGGCGAGGGGATTGGGGGTTCCGAGGGGGTGGTGGGGGATGGGGTAAGGGGACAACATAGGAAATGTAAATAAATCATCCAATAAAAAAAAAAAAAAAACCAAGGGAATGTAAGGCCAAGCACCACTGGCTGTGGTGGCACACACCTTTAATACCCGAACTCTAGGAGGCAGAGGCAAGTAAATACCTATGAATTCCAGGCCATCCTTTTCTACCCAGGGAGTTCTAGGAAAGCTGGGGCTACATACTAACACTTTGTTTCCAAAAAATGAAGAAATATAAAAGTAAAGAAAGTTAACTACAAAGTAGCACTAGCAAGGCAGCTCTGCAGTTTAAAGAGTATCCTCTACAGTTTCCTGCATCAAACTTCATATCCCATATTGATAAATTTCTCTGAGCTCAAATTTTATCAGAGGCACTCTGAGTAGGAATGATACAAAAAAGTAGGTTGGATTCAAATTACCCTCCAGGACTGGGAGCATAGCTTAGTGGTAGTGTGCATACTAAGCGTGTATGAAGCCCTGCATTCAACCTCCAGCGCCACAAAAAAGGGAAGCCCAACTTTCAATATTTATTGAACATCTGTCTTCTATTTGGGCCATACGAGAATTTCTCTGTGAAAGCAGGTTTCCTTGCTGACATTCTCTGACCACAGTGGCATAGCACATAGACACTGAATAGGCTTAAACCAGATAAGTGGAACAAATGAGGAGCTCTTAATTCTTGCCATGGTTCTTTTTACCTCCCAAAGAGGATACTACTATTACCTTGAGTAGAAAGGACAATGGCACAGAAAGTTACCATTGTTTGCAATTTATATTTTCATTCAGTGTGTGTTGTTTACAAAGTAAGGAAAAGTAAAAGGACAGGGTGGGGGAAGAAAAGAAAAGGGTTTGCAACTAAGACTTACCTCAGCTATCTTAATTTCCAGTCTAAGCACTGACTTCATGTCATGTTCAGCTCGAGAGCTATTAGCGCCTAAAAGCACAGCAGTGTCCACCATGAATTTGTAAAGGGCATCCCGATACTGTAGGAGATAAAGAAGCAAGTGTCCATGACAACAGCCTGGTAGGAAGTATGGTTTAGAGATGTGGAAGAGCAGAAACAGTAGGTGGAAATCAGCTTTCTTCATTTTCACTTTGTACTCAGAGTATGAAACCAGCATTATGCAATGCCAACCACCTACCTGCCACTTTGAGAGGAAAAATAAGAGTGATGAGTGCATGGGTACTATTTCTGTGACAGGCATCAAACACCAAGCAAACTAGTTTTCTGGTAACTGGTGATATTATGGATAAAAGAAACATCTCCAAATGAGTCCAGAATAGAAAGGTAAAGGTCAGGTGTCTCCTTCCCAGGCAAGTGATGCTTTAATAAAGTAATGGGAAAGAACTGTTTCTAAAAGCCGAGGACCTGATCCATGAACACTAATGCGAAGTGTGATTTATTCCAATCCAGCTCCATTTACTAAGAAATAAAAAAGATGATTACAGTGATTGGAGTCCTGTGTCTTTTCAGTTTCAGTTTCCAGAGAGTTCTCATCCCTGGCTCAGGTGGGGGAAGGAGAAATGATAATAAGAAACTATCAAATATAGTTTCATCTCTAAGGTACACCATGACCCTGCAAGCTATTCTTACTGTGTGGCTGACCTTAAGACCTATATGTTTCCTGGTAGATAGCCAGCCTTTTAATAAATGAAATTCAGTCAGCAAGCCTTACTAATAGCCTTAATTGGAGAGAATGTTTTGCCCTTCCCAAGTCGACTGAAAAAGTGTTCAGCTAGCTCAGTACACAAGGTGGCTTGCTAGGCAAGCTGGGTATATGATGGGGAAAGACATACAAATAAAAAAACTAAATAATTTGTTATATATAAGTGTGAATCTATTTATAAGTGTGCGCTCTAGTGATGCAGACAAACATGTAATAGCTATAACATGAGGCAAGCAAAAAAAGGTTTCATAATAAAGCCACTACATACATGAAAGCTGAAGAATTAAAGGATTCCAGCTCAGAAAACTTGGAGACATTCCATTTGAGGGACATGGGGTTTGAGAACAGTAAGAGAAGGGTCCTTCTGTTGAAGGAAGAATAAAAACAGGTGAGTTAGGAGAAAGAGGCTGAAAGCAAGCAATGAATAATCCTTGAACTTCTTCAGAGGAATTTACACTCTATCTTGAGAGCAAGACGTACTGGGGGTCGTGGTGTGGCCACAGAATTTGCCAAGTGATGCTAAAGGTCTGTTGAAGCTACGGTGGTTACAGCTGAATAATGGTTGTAGTTAAGGCAAGAGTGGACAGAAGTGTGATCTAGGACAGTAGCGATGGAAGGAGGGCAGGTGCTTGGAGAAATAATTCCTTGTAAAGGACTTGGATTAACTATTTATAGGGAGAGGGGATGATCTTAAGTCTGGTTCCTGAGACCACAGCAGAAGCAAAGGTTCCCTAGTCTGGCAAAAGGTTGACTCAAGAAGGAAAACTTGGCAATCTCCTTTAATGAGTATCCTCTGCCTGAAAGATGCCTAAGATCTGGGCTAGTTTGCAAGCATTCTCCATATAGAGGTTATTAGTACAGACTCAGGAAACCTGGGTGTGACTTGAGAGGCTTGTTTGAAGAGTTAACAAAATTTTCAATGTGAATTCAAATTGTCAAAATGAACTAGCCCTGTCCAGTGTCCAGGAAACTACCCTGTTTCCAAGCTAAGTCTAGAATTCTAACCTGATCAATCCTTTCTGTTTCTCATTACCCAACATTAACCCAAAGCACATGCTAAAAATAGAGTGCCAGCCCCTATCTTGTCTGATAAATCAGAATCACCATCGCTTGAGCCATGATATTTAACTACAACCATTCATGATATTTCCAAGGTTATATTTTAAGCCAGAACAGCTTTGAATGTTTTTCAGTTTGGCAAATGGTAGTGAATGATTTACACTCCTGAGGACTGACTGTTAGCTCATATCTTGGCTACTTCATGAGGGCAATAAACAGGCAATTTATACAACCTGTTTCTACAAAAGGAAGTAGAATTGTATGCCTAAACCAGTGGTTCTCAACCTTCCTAACACTAAGATCCCTTAATACAGTTAGTTCCTCACATTGTAATGACCTTCAGTCATAAAATTTCATTACTACTTTATAACTTTAATTTTGCTACTGTTATGAATCATAATGTAAATATCTGATATGCAGGAAATCTGCCATGTGACCTCCAAAAGGGTCATGACCCACAGGTTGAAAATTACATACCTTCAGTAAAAGAGGATGTACCTAATCTGGCAGAGACTTGATATGCCAGAGTAGTGGAATACCCAGAGGGAGGGCCACCTTCTCAGAGGAGAAGCAGAGGGGGAGAAGGACTCTGTGAGGGAGGGACCAGGAGGGGGAAAAGTATTTGGGATGTAAATAAATAAATTATAGCCCCAACATAGAAAACGAAATAAAGGAAGGAAGGAAGGAAGGAAAGAAAGAAGGGAAGGAGGGAGGGAGGGAGGGAGGGAAGAGAAGAGGAAGGAACGAAATGGGGAAAGAGAGAAAGAGAGAAAGAGAGAGAGAGAGAGAGAGAAAGAGAGAGAGAGAGAGAGAGAGAGAGAGAGAGAGAGAGAGAGAGAGAAAACTACTTGCCTAAACACAAGGTCTCTGCTTGCTGTACTGGGAATGTGCTCAGTAAAGTTATGATGCTTATTTCCAGGAAAGAAGCAGGCATTTTAAAGCAATTGATGAACCAAAGAGTAGCCAGACAAGACATGTACTTGAACATGAGTAAAACTTACAGATTTGGCTTCAGTAGTGTTATCCAGGAAGTCTTCCCTCACAGCTAGAGAGAGTGTTGCTTGGTCCAGCTGTTAAAACAAAACCAGAAAGCATGGTATTGACATTTTTAAATTCTTATGTACCATGTTAACAAGGGTCACAGGCTCATTGGCAGCCCAGCCATATTTTGAGTTTGTGTCACTATCACAAGAAATAAGTTTACTCCATTCAGAACTGCATGCAAATAGGCATTTTGATAGACTTAACATAATAGAGACTCTCCCTTCTTTTCTGATTTGTGCTTTCTGTCTTTGAGATTTCACCAACACTGAAGAGTCTTAAGGCTACTTGAGTTGGAAGAGATATCAGAGGTTATCTGGCAAAAGCCAAAGAAATTATTATTTTCCCAAGGTCACATGACTGGACAGAGCTCATAGTAAAACCACCTTCTCTTACCAGATCCAATAGGCATTATCACTGTTGTGCTCATCTGTTTGGGCCTGATGCATTAGACTTTATACCTCCCTATCTCAAAAGAATGGATTGTTTTAACTCAAAAAGAACCAACTGATATTTCTGAATACACTTTGTGACTTTTAGAATCTTCTCTGCATAGTTAAGAATAGATGAAAAAAACACAAATAGTAATCAGATTTTAATCTCAAGTATTTTCATCCATTTTTCATAAGTAAAATCTATGTAAAATTATAGTTTTCCCTGAAAATTTCTTTCACATGCAGCAAAGTCTAAAAAAGCCAAGTTATGGTGGTGCTGTTATAAAATTTAAGGGAATACTGGTGGTGTTTTTTGTGAGCAAAGTGTATTCAAAACGTCCGTGTAGCCCGTGTATATTGCTAATTGGCCTAAAACAACAAAGTCACAAGCCATCTTGGCTTGAGCCTACTGCAATTCCCAAACAGCAATTGTTTCTTCCAAAAATTAAGTAAGCCAGAATCATAAAACAAAATATTTTGATTAAGATGCTTTGGCCTTAGCCTCACAATGTCTTGAAGTGCCAGGGTGGGGGCATAACCAGGGGGCCCCCACCCACTCAGAGGAGAAGGGGGTAAGGGGGAAGGATTACGGGAAGTAGTGATGGGGGAGGAGGAGTTAGTGAGCTGGATGTAAAGTCAATAATTAAAAAGCAATAAATTTAGTTTTAAAAAAAGATGCTTTGGCTTTCAATTAAATTTGGACCATTCAGTGACTATTGTGAACTTCAGTCTCAGAAGAAAGGAAAATACACAGATAATAATATCAAGAAAGTCACAGCTTCTTCTCATGAAATGAGGTTAAACCTATGTAAGGTGAAAGTTTGGATAATTCAACTGAGGTTACCAGACCTTTTATAAACCTTCAGATTGTTATGGTTTCTAGAGAATATTTTAAATATACTAGTAATGGATTGAATAAGGTCAGTCAACTAAATTTCAATAGAAACACACAAACTCCTGAGGCAAAGTCTTTCTCAAGAAATCCATACAAGTACATCATATTTTCTGGTTTTTAAAAGTCCTTGTATTTACAATTGATATAAATGTTTCCATTTCAAAAGAGAAGAAAATGTCCATTCCAGCACTTGAGAAGTACATGGACTGGCAGTTCAGATCAGTTTGGGCTACAGAGTGGGTTACAGAGTGTTTTTAAAACTAGTCTGGGCTATGGATTTTTTTTTTTTTAGTGATTTTATGAAATCAGATATATTGAACTGAAGATATAATTTTTGTCTAATTATAATTGATATTCCAATATCAATTAGAATAAACTGTTCAGAGAGGAAGAAATAATACAAAGAGAAACATCTGAAAATTATGCTATAGGAAAGGGAAAAAAAACTACAGAAACTCCATTTCTAAGAGAATTTCTGATTAAAATCATGAGTTTTGCTGAAAGCCAGAAAAATGCAGGCCATGGAATAGCAATGGCTTTGAGTCATCTTACACTAGAACAGCCCTGACCATCCAAACAGTCTTTTGAGACCACACATCCCACTATTTCATAGTCCCTTAAATCCTCATTCTTACTCTCACCAGAACTAAAAGAAAAAGAAGTACATGTAGCAAGGTGATGCTTTAAAACTTGTCTTTCTGTTGTTTCTTGTAATTTTATCTCCCATTGAAATCCACATCAAATCTCTATCATCTTGACACAGAGAGCATTGCCAATGGCCAATGTGTGGATCAACCTGAATATCTTGAGGATGGAGATATATCTGCCCACTGAAAGGAGTACATCTTTCTATAGCCAGAGATTTGCTCATCTAATGCTAAAGTGGGTAAATGTTCAAGGTCAAATATTAGGCTAAGGAAAATGCCTGAGTCTACAACCAAATCATAGGCCAAACAGGCATGCCAACTACTCAAATTCAAACAAAGCATTGTTCAAATGCTCCTGGCCAGCTGATGGGCCATGTTTCAAGAGAAGAGAGCCTTTTGTCATATGCCATTGTTGACCAGTATCTATTGTAGAAACTCACAAAATTCAAGTGATCTAAACCAAATAGCAACAATGACAAGCAAATGATAATTTAATCTTCCTTGCCCATAAATAAAAATGAGACTCAAGAGAGTTGAACTAACACACATAGATGATAGGAAATTCACAAATCTAAACTGAAAACTTCAAGATCCTTGACACCAAAGCCAACTCTTATCATCACACAAGTGGTTTTCAAAATATGTGTTTAACAATTATAGTTTTACACACAATTTATTAATGTGTGTGTGTACACAAGCATGCATGGTATACATGTGGAGGTCAGAGGACAACTTACAGAAAAGAGTTCTCTCCTCCCAGCCAGTGGGTAACATGCATTGAACTTATCACATCACCAGGCTTGTCAGAAAGCACTTTTACCTGCTGAACCTTTTCATGGGCCCCTAAAAACTTAAAACTAACAAAACAGCCAATGCATACACACAAGTTGTAGAATTTTGGAAGCCACTAATCCACAAATGTTTCTGTCGGGTTCATTAGGTTTCACACAGATCTCAGAGCAAAGTTATTCCTGTCATATCTAGACACATATCTAGATGCAATTTCATGACTATGGAAACTGTAGATCTTTGTAGTTCTGGGGAGGAGGTTAATTCAGATATGTGAACATTCACTCACATAGTTTGGTACAAACAGGGATAGAAAAGCCAATGTGAGCTGCACTCAAATGCCAAGCAGTGCTTAAACACTTCAGTTTAGAACAAGCTGCCATCTTGGCAAAAGAAAGCAATAATAAGTACACAAGTGCCTCCTCACATTTGGAAAGGATTCTATTATTGACAGTGTTTCTGGGACGAGTGTAATTGAATACTAAGTGTGCAAGGCAAGCTGTTACCATGGTCTTCTGTTTCCCTTATCTTTCTCTAAATTGGCATTAAAGGTGGACTCAAACTAGTTTTAAGGGTTTTGGTTTTTTGTTTCAGTGTTTTTGCCACAATGTTTTTGGTGATGGTGTATTACTCCTGACTGATATCGGGAGGCATACGATATCGGTTTTTCTCATTTCTAACAATGCTTTCATTGATAGTTGAGTTGTAGTGACATCATTGTGTGAATTTCCCAAATGTTCTCCTGACCATCTTAGTAGCTATTGATAGATCCTAAATCCATTGGCTCTTTGATGATTTAAGTAATGGTTATCTAACTCTTTATTTCTGTTGACTTTTTTATTTTAATTATGTATATGTGAGATAGAGAGATAGCTCAGTGGTTAAGAGCACATAGTGTTTTGCTTTTTTAGAAGACCTAAATTCAATTCAGTTCCCAGGATCCATGTTGGTGGCTCAAAACTACCTACAACTCCAGCTCCGAGCATCTTCACTCACATCATCTCTCTATATCCCTCAAACACACACACACACACACACACACACAC
>NW_021604662.1:3421158-3423616 GCF_004785775.1 Grammomys surdaster | reverse complement strand
GAGAGAGAGAGAGAGAGAGAGAGAGAGAGAGAGAGAGAGAGAGAACATCAGATCCCATAAACCTGTAGTTTCAGGCAGTTGTGAACCACCTGACATTGGTGCTAAGAAACAAACTCAGGTCTTCTCCAAGAAGAGTATGTTCTCTCTCTTTTTTTTTTTTTTTTGAGTATGTTCTCTTTACTGAGCATCTTTCAAGTTTGTCTCCTGAAGTTTCAAGCAGTGGCTCCCCTATACAGAATTTTGTCTCATTGGTTATTCACTTACCCTGAAATCAATCAAATCCAGATTGTATGGGAAATATATAGGAAAAATAAACCAGTTTCTATGGTGAATAAATGTGGTTTTAAAAAACAGAGAAGATGGTGAGTGATATAGTTTAAATCAGACTTTAAAAGTGCAGATGTGATTGATTCTTAGTTTTAGCCTCAATCAAAATGCATCTGCTTCTGGGTGGGGTTTATTAAAGACACATTTAAAGGCCTAAGGGTATAGTTTGATAGTAGAACACTTGTTTAGCATGCATAAGTTCCTAGATTCTATTTTCATCAGTATAAAAAAAGTTTGATATAATCAATAAAACTGAAAACTGACTGTATATTAGATGTTAAGTAAGAAATAATGACTACATCACTTTTGTTGTGGTAAGAGTCCTTCACATTAGCTCAGCAAAAAATGCATTGCAAAGATATATTTTAGATATGCTATAAATTTCCCCAGCCTCCAAAAAGGAAAAGTTTAGATAAGGCAAAAAGAGCACAATGTTGAGCGTATTGAAGTTGGGTTCATAAATACACAGGAGCTTATTGTTCTGTTTGATGATAGCTGTTAGTTTTCTTTATGATAAAATATAAAAGAAATAGGTCAACTCTTTGGCTCAGTCCAGAAATGGGGGAAAAATAAAATAGTCACCATTTGCAATGATGTATTATTGCAAGAATCAAAATCATCTATCACTTCCCAGAGGGTGTAAATTACATTTGAATGACAGTCTCTTTCTTACTTTAAAATACCACCTAAATGCTTGGAAGAATATCATAATAGTTCTGCAATTGAGAATAATAGTCTTAAAACCTGGCTTTTAAAACTTGAGTACTCTAGGCACATAGAACAGAGGCTGATTGGATTGCAACCATCATTGTGTCTTACATAACAGCATTACAAAATGGCTCAATACTATGTTGCTACTTCATCATCCAACACAGACACACAGCTGTCTCTGCAACTAAAACTTTCCTTCTAAGTGAAAATTCTTTCCACAACCAAAGATTTCTTAACACCTATCACTGTCTACACTAGAGGTCAGGAATCTAGAGTCTTCAGGCCAGCTTGTCATATGGTTATCTCCACTAATCATCTAAAGCTGTTTTCCAGGTACAGTGTCAATGCTCAATAGTTGAAATAGAGACCAGATGGCTAGCACAACCTCAAATATGTACCATCTGTCCCTTTATAGAAAACACATTGCCCACCTCTTGCTTAACTTAAAAGAGAATTTCCATGGTTTTGATTTTGGAGAGTTGGCTTATGTTAGATGAGGAAATATACTCTAATGGTTTTATATTTGTACGGTTTTAATATTGATGTATCATTAATATGTCCTGCTTTGATGAAGGGTGATTAGGGTAGAAATCAATGTTCAATAGTATCATTATTATTCTTCTATGGAAGAAGAAAAACACAGCAGGGTGAAGGCATAAAATGCCTTGGGAAATGTTATTTGAATTCCTACAATTCTCTTTCATTGATGAATATTTTGTGGTCTGTAATTTTCTGACACTCTCCTAATTTTACTATCGTGATCCACCTCGGGGCACATCCACCTGATCCCTGCCTTTATGCTCATTCTCCCAGTAGGAAATGTGCTTAGAATAAATTCTGCTTTACCTTTTGAGAGGGAGGAGGACAGAGGCAGATTGAACTTGACAATGGGGATGTAGGCGTGCACTCAACTTGTTCCTGAAAGGGGAATAAGGAATCTGGCATGTGTTCACCCTTCTGTCAGAGGAACAAGGAGGTGAGGGAAAGAGCAGAGTTCAGAAAGTATTCTAGCATCACAGAAGACCCACTAGCTCTCTCCCAGCTGGAATTTACATGCTTTGGAGAAGGCATCTAGGAGAGAGAGCATGGATCACTTGAAAGCCACTCACAGGGTTCCTGAAAGGCTGACAGTTTTCTGCTAATGATCTACATTCTGCAAATCTTGGAGCAGGGCATAATTCTAGATCCTAAAGCTCAGCTGAATTTTTACCTCATCATTTCATTAGGCCAGCATGAGATCCTTTGTCTATGAAACTGGGGATATAGCACAGTTAGCAGGGTGGTATCCTAGCATTCATGAAGTGTAGTCTCCAACACCATAAAAACATGGTAGGGTGATAGAATCCTGTAATCTCAGCACCCAGGAGTTCAAAGTCATCCTTGGATACACAGCAATTTTGAGACCATCCCAGGACAGTAT
>NW_021604662.1:3416246-3421058 GCF_004785775.1 Grammomys surdaster | reverse complement strand
GTGTGTGTGTGTGTGTGTGTGTGTGTGTGATCCTAAATAGCTAATCCTAGAATGAACAAACAGCCATGGCTATACCTTCAAGATATGTTCATTGGATGCTTTGTCGTCAGGGGACACATACAAACGGATGAACACAGAATTGCTGTATTGACCACGGAATGTTGCCAGTGTTTGCAGTAGACTGAATTTTCTCTCTGACCAAACTCCTTCAGGACCAATATTAGCTTCAAGCACTGGCCAGCGGAAAGGTGAATGCCGCAAGATGTGGAGCAGTGGCTTGGCATCTGCTTTTTCAATCGCTTCTGAAAGAGTAGATACAAAGAGCAAGTTAGAAATGTAAATTAGAATCCTTGCACTTGGGAGATAGAGGCTGGAGGATCAGAAATTCTAAGCCACCCTCAACTTCATGGTGATTTCTCAAAGCCAACCTGGCTCCATGAGACCCTAACTCAAAACAATGACAAAAATAAATTCCAAACTGGTTCACCAAGCAAGACTGCAAATTTATCTTCTCCAGAAAAAGTCCCATAAAGCCCTCCACTTGAAAGTTCAGCTGTTAGAGAGAGGGTGAGAAAAGGAGAGTGGACTGAAAATAACTCCAGGAACAGAACTATCTGTCACAGACTTCAGTGAACCTGGTGGAAGTTCTCTATAATGAAGATGGGCTTAGTGAATAGATCCCAGACAATGAATGAACTTAAGCAGGTGGTACTCATTATTGGCACCAAGGAATAACCTTAACTAAACAATATGGTTCACTTAAGACAAAGATGTCCCAGTGGATAGGTGTTTCTAGCATATCAAACAATATCCCCACATCCTAAATCAGTTAACACACTTTTTTAGAAGCACTGGCCTCAACTCTGCAATGGCCTTGAGAGACTAGCTTGAGGCCTTTGTCTCCCAACAAGCATGCCAGTTAGATGACAAAGTAGCCTGACATGCCTGGAAATCTAAATGGTACTAGGTTCCAGTATTTTCTATGGAACATAATTCACATATGTATATGTCATCTTGAACTTTTTCTTGGCCCAGAACTAGCCTGGATATGGATTTCAGATTTTTGTACTAGATATAATGGGATTTTCCCTGCTGCCCTATCCAAGTTCTTATATAGTAACTGATACTAAATAATCCAGTCCTGGAAATAAGGTTATTTCCTTGTGGCTGGATTGATGGCACAGCTGTTAAGAGCACAGGGTGTCCTTGCAGAGGACTTAAGTTCAGTTCTCCACACTCAGATTGGGTAGTACACAACAGCATGTAACTCCAGTTCCAAGAGCTCTGTCCTGGCTGGTTGTGTGTGTCAACTTGACACAACCTGGAGTTATTACAGAAAAAGGAGCCTCCCTTGAGGAAATGCCTCCATGAGATTCAGCTGTAAGGCATTCTATCAATTAGTGATCAAGGGTGGGAGGGTCCTGCCCATTGTGCATGTTGCCATTCCTGGGCTGGTACTCCTGGATTCTATAAGAAAGCAAGCTGAGCAAGGCAGGGGAAGCAAGCCAGTAAGTAACATCCTTCCATGGCCTCTGCATCAGCTCCTGCTTCCTGACCTGATTGAGTTCCAGTCCTGACTTCCTTTGGTGATGAACAGCAATGTGAAAGTGTAAGCTGAATAAACCCTTTCCTCCCCAACTTGCTTCTTGGTCATGATGTTTGTGCAGGAATACAAACCCCGACTAAGACAGGCTCCTACAATCTTATCTGACCTCCACAGTCCCACAGTACTCATGCATTCATGTGTGTGTGTGTGTGTGTGTGTGTGTGTGTGTGCACCTGTACACCTAATTAGAAACATAAAATAACAAAATCAAAAGGTCTTTACAAGATTATTTTCTTCACTACAACAGCCACATATTAGCTAAAAAAAAAAACTCATCAAATTCCAATGTTTGAGAATTTTTATTGCCTAAATAACACCTTTAAACGGTAATAGAATTTTAGTCCTCTCTTCCTTAAAAATATCATTAAACATTAATAGGATTCTGAAGTCTAAGGATCATAAATATTTTATTTCTTTTTCTTTCTTACTCACTCTCATTCATGCAGGATGAATAAAGGATTTTGGCTTTCTGTACAGCTTCAGTGTCCCGCCTTCGACTGACTGATTTCTCCAGAAGTCCTAGGAAGGTGAAAACAGGATTCATTAGCATCCATCCATATATGATGTCAAATTGAAGGTCAGCCTCCAGAAAATTAAATACGAAGACAGACAACTCTGAAAAATACAAGGCATGCAGGCAGCAGGAGAGATTCCAAGCTGCTTGAGATCCAAATAAAAACAATAAATGTTCTCTTATCCAAGGTTCACCTAAATCAAAAGAAACCCAAGGTTCAACTTCCATCTGAGACTAGACTTTCTACAGGGGTTAATTTCTTCCACCACCTACACAAAAGGAAGCAAACTTCATTTATTAAAGAACCAAAAATAACTAGATTCAGTCTGTTGTTTCTGGACCAAGTAATACTCTCAATGGAAGTAATTTCATCAGGGTCAAGTTTCTTAAGATTTTTTTTCATAACTCAGCCTCTCAGGGAGGTCACCTGGAAAAGAATTTCCCATTACAAGTTTTATTTGGTGTTGCATAAACATGTCATAGACATTTTTTAAAAAGTTGTTGCAACAGGAAATAAAGAAGCAAGGTTGGAAAGCCTACCCAAATTGTCTAAAAAATGTGGCCACTTATACATGCAAAGTTCTGAATATTGAATTGAAGCCATAAACAAAAAAAGTCTTCCAGATCTTCTTAGAAATTTATTTTCTACTTATAAAACCACCAATAAGAATATTTGAAGGTTAAAAAAAGCCAAATGGTTATTGTCACTCTTCTTTCAAATAAGGAATGAAGAAAGCCAGAACTTAGTGGAAAGAAACTTCTTTAAAGGAAAAAATGAAGGGAAAGGGATGGGAAGAAAGGAGGGATGGAGAGATGGATGGACAGAGGGATGGAGGAAGAATTCACTTTGAATTGGCCTGTATCAATTTACCAACCTGAAGCCAAGTTGATCAATCCCTTTGGCAAGGCCTATTTTCATGTTGTAAAACTGCTGCTATCAGGGAACACACTTGACAGCCTCCAAATTCACAGTGGAATAGATGTTCCTTCAGCTCTCTGAAGAGCTTCAAGGCACAATGTTTAATGCTAATCAATTTGATAAATTGATATATAATTGATAAATTATTAAATTGATAAATATATAATTGATAAACTGATATATAATTGATAAATTGATTACATATTCTCAGAACTGACTTCTAAACTGCAAGTTTTACACTTCAAAAAACTGAAACCCAAAGCTCTTGTTCAGTTTTTTTTTTTAAGATTTGTTTTTTTTATTATGTGTCTGTGTGTTTGTTTTTATGTCTATGTATGTGCTTGTTTGCAAGTGCCAACAAAGGCCACAAAAGGGTGCTACATCCTCTGGAGCTAGAGTTAAAGGCTCTTGTGAGCTGCCCAATGTAAGTGCTGGAAACTGGTCCTTGATTTTTATTTTTATAAGCATCTGCACATTAACCAAGCCCATAACACTACATAGATTCTAACAACCTAAACGCTTGTTTGATATGAACATTTTAAATTACATGTTTTGTATTTCTTATGTATCATCATAGCAAGAAAAGTTAGACAACCTGCTCCAGAAATAAAGGAGGTTTGTTTTTCAATCAACAACATGCTCAAACCATTTCCACACATACTTCCACTTAGGTCATCTTACATGCCTTTCTGATACATCGCACATGCAGGTTACAGTCATTAGACTATTGGAAAGACACATTTGGAAGTAAAGAATCCAAATTTCATTTTGGGTTCTGATGATATTTCAATGTTATAAACTCTTGGTAGGCTGCACACACGAGTGCCTGAAGGATCAAGAAACAAGCCACAGGAGCAAAATGAAGCACAGGCTTTTAATACTTAACTATTTGTGTTTCCAATGCATATTGTAGACCACAGGAAAAAAAGAGGAAACATATGTTGAACAGATCAATCCTAAAATTCTAGCCATGCACAAACATTAATAATTTATACTGTTCAAAATTCTGGTTTCTGTACTAGAATGTGGCATTTCAAAGAATATTTTGCTAATGCTCTGTTCTTTGTCACAACCTTTCTCTGCTCCTCTCCCCTTTCTCTCTGTATCAAAGCAGGCAGGAAAGCATTGCTGTGCAGATTGGGATGTGGCCATAAGCTCCAACACCACTTTCTTTATCTCAGCATGTGCATTTGTGAGAAAAGAAATAAGACCAAGCCTGAAGAGTCATTAGTAAGCAGAAAATAATACCCACCTGTCACAGGTAATTAATTATTCACATTATTAAAATGTCTTCAATATGGGGAGGTCACCCATATAGGACTTTCCCTGCATAGCCAGTGTTATTAGATTTTTCAATCTTTCCTCCTCTAGGGAAAGGCTGGAAGAAGCTGAGGGCAAGGGTAGCCCCATAGGAAGACCAGCAGTCTCAACTAACCTGAACCCCTGAGATCTCTCAAACACTGAGCCAACAACCAGACAGCATACACGAGCCGATATGAAGCTCTGACACATATACAGCAGAGGACTGCTGTGTCTGGACTCAGTCAGAGAAAATGTACCTAACTCTCAAGAGACTGGAGGCCACAGAGAATGGGGAGGTCTGGTGGGGTGGTGACATCCTCATGGAGATGGGGGGAGGTGGTATGGGATGAGGATCTGTCGGAGGGTGGATGGGAAGGGGGTAATGACTGGACTGTAAGAAAATAAAAGTAATAAAAAAGAAAGAAAGGAAGGAAGGAAGGAAGGAAGGAAGGAAGGAAGGAAGGAAGGAAG
>NW_021604662.1:3415660-3416236 GCF_004785775.1 Grammomys surdaster | reverse complement strand
AAGGAAGGAAGGAAGGAAGGAAGGAAGGAAGGAAGGAAGGAAGGAAGGAAGGAAGGACCAATTCATAAAAAATCATATACAAGACTACCTCAAGCTTCAAAACTGACTGGGGAAATACTTCTCCTCGTAAAACTGCATATAGTAGAACCGGGCTTGGTAGTGTAAGCCTTTAATCCCAGCACTCAAGAAACAAGTGAATCTCTGCGAATTTGAGGCCATCATGGGCTACAGAGCTAGTTCCAGGACAGCTAAAGGCTGTTACACAGAGAAACCCTGTCTCTGGAAAACAAAACAAACAAAAAACTACATAGAGTAAGTAGTTTTCTCCTCACTAAGCTCAAATAAAACTCATTTTAAAAAGCAAGGCAGTTAGAAGTGGTAGGCTCATCCTTGTCACCCCAGCCCTAGGAAGGCTAAGGCAAGAGGATTCCTATGAATTTCAAGCCAGTTCGAAATAAAAGGGAGATGTGCCCCAGAAAAGAAAAGAAAAAAAGGAAGGAAGGAAGGAGGGAGGGAGGGAGGGAGGGAGGGAAGGAAGGAAGGAAGGAAGGAAGGAAGGAAGGAAGGAAGGAAGGA
>NW_021604662.1:3400008-3415650 GCF_004785775.1 Grammomys surdaster | reverse complement strand
GGAAGGAAGGAAGGAAGGAAGGAAGGAAGGAAGGAAGGAAGGAAGGAAGGAAGGGTGAAAGAAAGAGTGAAAGAAAACATGCGATGAAGATGGACTTTCAAACCACTTAGACATGAGCTCCAGTTTCATTTTGCTGACACCTCCTAGCTAGAATGGAGGAAGTTATATAATCTGTCGATGATAGGCTTTTTTCATCTGCACTACAAATTTGGTTTATTCTATAGCCCCTGGGATTTGATGATGACTTTCAAACTTTAATGCACTGAAAGTTTCTCACCCAGAGCCTAGGCACATGATAAAATAAGTAGTGGCTATGCTGTGGGTGTGGTTCAATTGATACAACACTTGCCTAAGCATGATAAAAACCCTGGGTTTGGTACCATCACTGAATAAATTGGGTACAGTGGCACATGACTGTTGTTCCAGCACTCATGTGGTAGGAATAGGAAGATAGAAACTTCAAGGTCATCCACAGGCACATAAAAACAATCTGAGATATATGAGAACCTATCTCCCAAACAAAATAAAACAAGCAACAAAAAAAGTGGTACCTTGTTTTGGATGACAGACCAAGTTAACCATATACAAAATTGGATTCTTATCAGTCTTCCCAGTGTTTCCTCGATAACTGCTTCTACTCTCTTCCTCCTATTTCAGAAATGAATAGCTATCAAGATACTCCCACTCTATACATTGGATTCTTGTCCAAAGGACCCTGCTCTAGCCACTTTGCAGAGCTCTGAGATTCTCTACGCTTCCTCTGCTTCTGTAACACAGGTAATGCTAGCTCATGAGACCTATTTGTAGTCAGTAGGAATCTCAAAGCTACTTTGCCTATGTTCTTCATCCTGGACAATAAGGCTTTAAAAATAAAGGACATCTTCGAACAAAATATAATATGCATTCCACAGAAAAATGTCCAGATCATAATTTGAATTGATTCCACAGAGTGAACACACAGGAATCAGCAAAATCATTAACAAAATCTCAGAAGCCCCAAGGTCCCTCCCTTCTTATTACTTTCTCCAATTAAAATTATCATTTTTGGTTTGATATTTGTTTGATTTTGTGACCATTCACTGAACCTTGTATATACTGAGCAAACACTCTACTACTGAGCCTTATCTCCAAGTCCAGTGTTTAATCAAGTCTGCTTAACACACTTGCATAGATTACCTTCTTCTTTTGATTTACAGAAGATCCTCAAATAGTCTCCACATTTTTTTGAAGATTTGCTTTATGAAATCTTCTCTCATTCCATAGTTCTAATTTCTTTACTGGTAACTTGTGATGAACTAAAATTCTGAATTTTAATGTAGTTCAATTTGTTCATTTCTCCCTCTATCATTATTATTTGTTATTTTTAATCTACCCTCAAATCATGGCAATATATATACTCATCTAGAGTCTTCATTGCTTCATATTTATACCTATGTACAGTCCATCTAGAATTTCTTTTTGCTCATGGTGAGGAACACTAAAATTGGCCTTACCAGAAATGAATAATGAGAAGAGTTTAATAAGTAAGATACAGTGGTCATTTCATCTTAAATTATATCACCAAATACATTTTGGCATGAAAAGAATTGGCATTGACACTCTTGGTATGGATCCAACTTAACTCTTCCCCACTGACTCTCTCAGCCTTTCCTTCTAGCCCATCTCTGTTTCCTTTGTGTCAGCTGTCTAGCCCCAGAAACATTCTTTTTCCCATTAAATAGTTATTTATTGGTGGTGGGCTGGAAGGGATGGCAGAGTTAGCATTCATAGACAATACCACACAGCAGTCATGAGGGCAGCAAGAGTGATGGAAAAGAGCCTGAAGGCCCTTTTCAACAGCAAGTGGGTAGGCAGGGGCCTGGATTGTTGATGGAGCAGCCTTAGATCAGCTCTGGTTAGCAGGCATGGTTAGAGATGAAGAAAGATTCACTGGCTACTACTTAAAACTGACCGCGTGGGGTATACTTTCCTTGACAAATGAGGCTGGTGGTCAGGGTTCACTTGATGTACTCCTGGACAGCCTTCACATTCTCCTTCTTCTTGTCCAAGACCTTTAGAGCAGAGGCCTGCAGGGCTTGGCCATAGGAGAAAGTTAAGAACCATACCTTCAGCAGGGGACACTTGTTGGTAATATTGAGGTTGATGGGCGCCTCTTCCTCACTCTCCCCTCCAAACAAGAAAGTGACCCCAGGGGACAGCAGGGAACACTGTGCTACAGAAGTGTTGTGACAGTTGCCATGGCAATCTCCTCATTGGAAAATTTCTGGGTCCAAGCACGGCCTTGGGTGACCATGTTGGGCTTCAGCAATGTGCTTTCCAAATAGATATTGTGGTCACTCAGAGTCTTGTAGACAGCAGCCAGTACCTTCTCAGTTACATACTGACACTACTTCAAGTTATGGTCTACATCAGGGAGGATTTTAGGCTCCAAAATGAGTACAATGCCTTTCTGCCGGCAGATGCTGGCATAACGGGCCAGAACATTGGCATTTTCCATGATGGCAAGGGCTGAGGGAGTATGTTTCCCAATCTTTAGCATACAATGCCACTTGGTAAAGTCAGCTCCATTCTTCTTATACTGGGATCAGCATTCAGACAGTCCATCCAGCCCTTGGAAAATAGTCTGGCCATTGGTTCCTGCCTGGGGCACCACACCTTTATCTACCTTCATGCCCACAACATCACCTTTGTACTTAATAACTTCAGGGAAGGGATATCCATCATCTGCCTTCTGTTACAGTGTTTCATGGAAGAGGATCACTCCTGGCCAATGAAGGCATTCACATGGTCATCAGCAGTCAGCAGCAGCTGGAGGTAGAAGTGCCTGTTCTCCTCTGCGTTCTTGGTGCCAATGGACCACAGCCGCTTGGCAATGCTTCCAGTGGATTTATCTGCAGCCAGGATGTCCAAGCCCAGAGCCACAAATTGGTGAGTGATATCATACAGTTTCTTCTTCTGCTCCAGAGTCAGTGCTGAGTATGGAGTGGGGCGTGGTGCCAGTGTCACGTTCCTGGCACAAGAAGGTGTGAGTCCGCCAGGTGTGATAGTGGGTGGGCGGAAGAACTGAAGAGTGAACGTGGTGGCTAGGGTAACCAGAACCTCATTCTACTGCACCTTCTAAGAGAATGATGCCTATTCAGCTGGGGTGGAAACACATTTTACTAGGGACTTCCAATGTCCACACTGGGCCTTAACTCAGGTAGACTATTCTCTCTGCCTTTCCTATCTACCTTTATACTTTTATTTCCAGAGTAACTTTTAATCCTATAGCAGCTTGCTTGCAGGACTCTGCCTCCACCACACCTTCATTCCCTGGAGACTCTACTTCTTGGTTCTGAACAACTCCCCTAGCAATGTCCAACATATCTTTTCAGCTTTTCCTCCTGGCTCATCTTCATCCCTTTCTTCCATGGAAGGGGTCCACCATATAAAGACAAAATCAGTGGGTTGGAGAGATGGCTCAGGGGTTTAGAGCATATGAGTGCCCTTTCCAGAGGACCTGGGTTCAATTCCCAGTACCCACATGGCAGATCATACCTGTCTCTAAGGCCTAATACCTTCACATAGACATAATACATGCAGACAAAACACCAATGCACATAAGATAAAATAAATAATTTTTTACAAAGTCAAGATCAAATACCAAAACAAAGAAACACCTCAAGTATCATAACTCCAGATGCCATAAGTGCAATATAGCTGAAGTAAAAAGCAAGTCTCAACACACATTAAAAAAATTGAAATAATACTCTGTGTACTATCTGACTATCATGGATTAAAAGTGGCTAGCAACAAGAACAGAAAATTTATAAACTTATGGAAAATCACTACTGAATGAAATCTGTGTCAATGCAGATATTTAAAAATAAATTAAAGCCTTTCTAGAATTAAATGAAAATGAATACAGAACATATCCAAACTTATGGAACACAATGAAGGTGGGTCTAAGCACTAACTGGTTCATAGCAATAAGAGCCTACAATTTTTAAATTTAAATATATTTTGATCATTATCTTTGCCTCCCTGAAATCCTTCCAGATCCTCTTGCCCTTTTTACCACCCACAACTATAAGTTCTTTCTCAGAAAACAAGCAAAAACCCAATAAAATAACAGCAAACAAACACAAACCAAAAAAAACAAAAAAACAAAACACCACAACTCCACCCAAAAAAATAAAATTAAAGTTAAAACCAATCACACTGTAACCAAATAAAATTACACTCAGAAAAAAAAAAACCTGTGGTAGAGTCCATTATGTGTCAGTCAAGTACTCCTGAACATGATGCCTGCCCTGAACTGGATGATGTCATCCCATTGAAGAAATCTGATTTTTCCTCTCCCAGCAGATATAAATGACAGTTCAGATGTTAACCTTTACACTAGTGCCTAGGTTTTCATTCATTAATTAATTAATTCAATCATTCTTTCATCTTGTTAATATAACAAAATAAAATATAAGAAGATGAAACAAAAATATCACTTTGGAGCTAGACCGACCAACAGAAGGAAAAGAGCCCAAGAGAAGGCACAAGAGTCAGAGACGCACTCATTCACACACTCAGGAATCCTATCAAAACACTGAACTAGAAGCCATAATATAAGCACGGGGGACCTGGGTCAGACTCATGTTGGCCCTGTACATGCAGCTTCAGACTGAATTCTTAGGGACTTTGCTCATGCTGATTTGGGTGGCCTTAAATTTATGTTCTTATGATGAGTCTCTGGATTCCCTCATTGTCTGTTGTAATGCCTCCATTTTCATCTCTAATTTTATTAATTTAAATCTTCTTCTCTCTGTCTTTTAGTTATTTTGGTTAAGAGTTTCCATTATTTTTAATAGGTGGGGGGATTGTATGTGTTTCTCGTGGGTTTTTTTTCCTTATTTTCGATTTTTGTTCATTTGTTAATGACAGAGAAGGCACAAAGTTGGGTGGGTGAGGAGGTTAGGAGGATTGGGAGAAGTTGGGGAGGAGAAAATCATAATCAGAATATTGTATGATTTTTTCAATTAAAAATTAAGAGTTATTATAAAATTAAAAAGTTCAGCTGGATGGTGGAGGAACACACCTTTAATCTCAGCCCTTGGAAGGCAGAGCCAGGTGGATCTCTGTGAGTTTAAAGCCAGCCTTGTGTGCAGAGTAAGTTGTGGGCCAGCCAGAGCTGCACAAAGAAACCCTATCTTGAAACAGGACAAAGCAAAAAGTGAAAAGTTGATATTAATGATGGCTATTCTCCATTAGATTGAGTACTCTTTTAAGCAAAGACTGGTCACAATCAAGTCTGACGACCCAAGACCTAGAGCTTGGCATGCAAAACTAGTGTTTAGCAAATACTGGCTGAGTTAAATTTCTGAGAAGGAAAGACAAGAATTTTTTTTATCCAATTGCACAGGAAGTGCGAATGGTTAAACTGACTACTTTTATCAGTTCTTTTTAGCATAAACAATATCCTGGCCATGCTAGCATCATAATTTCTGGTTTTGTTCATATTCCAGGCTATATCATCCAAGTCTTCATCCCG
This sequence comes from Grammomys surdaster, assembly GCF_004785775.1. Lineage (NCBI taxonomy): Eukaryota > Metazoa > Chordata > Mammalia > Rodentia > Muridae > Grammomys > Grammomys surdaster. Next base: position 3,410,129 of record NW_021604662.1, on the reverse strand, counting down.
CTGTCTCCATAGGTACTAGTTTAATTTTACCAGTTGCCTCAGCTTAATCACCCATTTTCAATGCTCTGTTTTTAAGTACTAGGAAGAAAATGTTCATTTTTTTTTAAAACTCGGCAGTCCAGAGAAGACTATCAATCCTGTTCCCTTGATTCACTTCTCCTACTCAAAAGGCATTTATCAAGCTTTGTAGAACTAAGAAAATTTCAAAGCATGATGAGATTCCTGAGAACGTCACAGTACCCTTGTGAAGCAGAAATTCAGAGCAGCCACAGCCAGTTAAGGTCAGTCACTTGAAATTTGCAACATTTAGGAATCCCGCAGAGTGAATATAGCTTTAAACTTTCCATGTATGCAAAGTTTCAGGGATGTGAGTAAAATTCTACTAAGAACCTGGTACTGAGCACAAACCATGAAGAGCTTTACAAGGCACCTCCTTTCTGTTCTTTCTCCAGCTCCTCTGAGATCCCTGAGATTTCCCTGTGCTTCATATGCTCATTCTGAAAGGAATCCTTGGGCTGTTAAGAGACCAGTGAATGTTGGAGCTATTTACTCAATTTGCTTAATTTGCACTTGAAAAATTTCACATCAACTTCCCTGGGGTAAATTCTGAATTTCATTTAAATTATGCAACACTTCTCCTTTGGAAATTCAAAGGGAATACCTTCTTAATTTTAGTGAGAGAAAGAACATAAACATTCAAATTTTCAGAACACCAAATCTGTACTGGAAGTTTTCCCACCTACATAATGAACAGAATGTATGAAACACACACACACACACACACACACACACACGGCCTGATTTCTCTCTGGGTGATGCTTAAAAGCCACCTTTAGATGGTCCATGATTAAATGTTGCCTATAATCTTACTATTTTTAGTTTTTGTTGATTTTTCAGGCTGCAGACTTCAAACAAAGCCTGCTTTCTAGACTCTCTACTTATTTATTACACTGAATTTTTCATCTTTCTAACTCACAGCAGCATGGATATTGAAGCTTTATACAGTTAAACATGGAGACTTGAAATCAGCTTTCAAAGTCCAATATTACTTCCTTAAAAAAATAAAACTCAAGTTAACAAAGTCAGGGTCCATGGATCCTATGGCCCTCATATTTTGCCAAATGGGATGACAGTCAGCTTTACAGTTCCTTAGTCCTGAAGCCAGTCAAGCATGGGATTAACTGAGTCTGTTTGACATCCTGAAAAGACAATAAGAACCTATATTTCTCATTCTTCTAGAAAACTCCTGCCTACATATATAGAGAAACTGTCAGAATGATTTTCTCTGTATATTTTTATAATAATTTTAAAAGTAATAATTGTTGGTTAGCCTCAACTTAAGTGAAAGGGGCAAGTATTATTTTATGAGGATTAGAAACTTTCAACTCATTAATTTAAATCATAGGTTACCAAATAACACAAAATACCCATTTTTAACACAAAAGGACCTCTTTGTCCAGAAGAAAATCAATTTTATAAAACTTCCAGATACTACAAAACTCTGATGGAAAGTAATTCTCTTATTATGTTCACTTATAAGTGAATTAGTTTATAAGGATTACACTTTATCAAGGTTATACTTAAAGTAATTTTAATTTTAGTATTGCTCTTCGATAGAACAGTGTTGGATTTGCCAATAAATGGATTTGCCAATATGATATTTAAACTAAGGAAAATAACTTCTCTATTTCAATAATTCATTCTAAAACCTGCTCTAAAATTGAAGCCATTGGAATCCACCTTCAGCTTCACCTACAATAAAAACTCTAGTTATCTTTTTCTCCTTGCCTCCTTTTACAACCTTAGAAAAAGGCTATGTATGTTTACATATTCCCTGTCCCTGTAGTGGTCCTCCTATAGAGTCCTAAGATAGCCAAGGACACAATAATAGTTCTGCTTCTTATTAAATATCTGTACCTGTGCTGTGTCCAATATACTGTTCTTGACTAGAGTTAACCTCCAAGCATCCTGAAGAGACATGTATCATTAATTGCACTTTGCAAGTTTAAAAAAAAAAAACTCTAAGAACTTATCCAAGGAGATTCAACTACTGAAACTTAGAATTTGGGCCTGAACTCAATTCTGGAACTCTTGTTCAATTGACCATCATATACCCAGCAAAATTCCACAAGTTACTTTCCTGTGAGATGACTAGGCCTTCCAGTGCTAGACCAGATGCACCAGTGCCCTTGTAGAATTTCCCAACAGATTCTTCAACCATAACTGGTTATCCAAAGTCTTGCTTTTACCATGATAAGATGACTTTGTGTTCAGCCTCTCCTTTGCCCTGTAGTTCTATTTTGTGACCAGGAACATAGGTTCCTGGGGCACCTAGTCAGAGATGGGGAACTGGAGAGCTTGAAAAGGAATCAAGTTAGCATGTGTGTGCTCAAGGTTTTCCTTCACACCATGCTCTAATCCAAGCCAATGGCATCCAAACTTGAGTGGGCATCACCATTAGGCGAGATTAAAGTGAAGATAGTTGGGTCCTTTCAAAGTATCTGATTCAGTAGGTCTGGGGTGGGTTCTGTGATTTTACACTTCTAGTGAACTCCAAGGTAATACTGATGTTTCAGGTTCAGAGAATACACATTGAATATCACTACTTTAAAACAACAAATTTTACCACTTTTCTTGTTATCTAGAACCCTATCCCACCCAAGATCAAGTAAGAAGTAAAGTAAGGCAGCTTTAGCTTTCCTTTCTTCAGTTTACAACTCCATTTCTTTATTGTTTTTGTTCTCTCTCTCTCTCTCTCTCTCTCTCTCTCTCTCTCTCTCTCTCTCTCTCTCTCTGTGTGTGTGTGTGTGTGTGTGTACACATATTTACATGCTCATGTGTGTGCAAGTACACATGTGTGTATATTACATATAGAGTCAAAGGGCAATCTCCAACATCACTCCTTTGACACCATTCACAGTGTGTGTGTGTGTGTGTGTGTGTGTGTGTGTGTCTGTCTGTCTGTCTGTCTGTCTGTGTCTGTGTGTCTGTGTGTGTGTGTGTGCCATCATACAAATGTGAAGGTGAGAGGGCAACACTGAGTATTGGTGTTTGCCTTCCACCCTGTTGCTCTAGATTGCTTACTCCAGTGTACCTGGCTCATAGACTTCTAAAGATTTTTGTGTTTCTACCTTCTACCTTGCCATAGGTGCACTAAGATCACAGATTTGCCCTACTATATCTGTCCATCTTCTGCATAGTATCTTAGTTACCTATCTATTACTGTTACAAAGAACTATGACCAAAGCAACTTATAGAAAAAAGAGTTTATCGGGCCTTACAGTTTCAGAGGATGAGTCCATGATCATCATACATGGCAGCAGGCAGGCAGCCATGCTGCTAGAGCAGTAAATGAGAATTAAGATATTAAGACACAGCCACGAGGAACAAACAGAGCTAACTGGGAATGGTGTGGGCTTTTGAAACCTCAAAGCCCACACTCAGTGATCCAACAAAACTACACCTTCAAATCCTACTGAACAGTTCTATCAACTGGGCCAAGTGTTCAAATATAGAAGCCCATGGGGCCATTCTCATTCAAACCACACACTGGATCTGAACTCAGGTCCTTACATTTGCATGGCAAGTGCTCTTTCAGACCATCCCTCCCATTTTGAGACAGGGTCTCTCGCTGGCTTAGAACTTGACAAGTAAGTTAGGCTGGCTGGACAGTAAGCCCCATGAAGAATCTGTCTGCACTCCCAGTATTAGATGGATTCTAGGGATAGAATTCAAGGCATGAATTTTACCAAATAAGCTATCCATCCCCCTTTTTGTCTTCTGCTTTTGTTGTTTTTAGGTGTGTGAGGAAGGCATTGTTTGTTTTGAGGCAGGATCTATAGTTTCAAGTTCTCTATGTAGTCAAGGAGGACCTTGAACCTCTGATCCTTCTGCGTCCACCTCCTAGTCACAGAGGATTATGTGTGTGTACTACCTTGCCACATTTACACAGTGCTGAGGATCAAATTCCAGGCTTTGTGTATTCTAGACAATATTCCACCAAGCTACACCCCAAGCCCTACAACTTTGCGTTAATTCAATCCTCTCTAAGAATAGCATTAGTCTGTTTTGTCTTGGAAGTGTCTCCTTGCATTTAGATTTTAGTTCCTCAGATTTGCCAGTCCCATATTTAGAAAGATCCCTTCTTAAGAGCAAAGGGAAATAGGAGTTTGAGGTGAAAGCTTGGGTGGGGGGTGATCTACGATCTGCCAGGAAGATTTCCAAAGTAGAAAAAAAAAGGACATAAGACACTTGTTTTCAATTCTAGCTTATATGGCACATGATAGAGGGAAATAGAGGGATAAATATTGTATCCCTCAAATCCTAAAACGTCTGAGCTGCAGACTTCATGATTCCTCTCTCATCTAGGAAAACAGAATCAAAACACTGTAAACATAGGTTTCAAAACCACATCCCAACTAACCCCTGCTTTGACTTCCACCTAACATGTGGAGGTGAGAGGTGGGCATGTTCTATTCCTGGCTTTTCAAACCATAATGTCTGGTCCAGTGAGATTATCTCCTGAAAACTGGGTTGCTGACAGTAGAGGATCAGAGGCTACACTCCTTTTGTTTCTCTGTCCAGACTCTTCTCCCAGAAAGGAGAAGAGGCAATGGGGCCTTTAGCATTACCAGAGAACTCCAAAAGGTAAAAGGTCTGAAATGACTTATTTTAACTACTGTATCCACCAGATGCTATAATGGCTTCCCTGCCAGATGCTGCCCTTGACTGAGGGCACTTGGAAACATCCTATGGTCATAGAAACCAGAAGCCATGAAGGTGAGAAATGACACTTCCTGCTGACTTAAGGAAAAATAGAGAAAAAATAATCAATATGCTTCAGAGTTTCCTGCAACTAAATCTCCCTTCATTTGGATGGACATGGTGGGATCTGATGAACTGGTGTCCAATACATCAGCCTCTGCCTCCAAGCTATTCTCCACAGGCAGCCAGTGTGCTTCAGCAGAACACATCACTCATCAGGTCCCTCGACATGACATTTACAAATGGCTTCCCACTGCCTTAGGATATAGTCTAAGATCTTTACAAAGCCTACAAGGCCCGTGTGCTCTGGCCCCTGCCCTCTTCTTCTGTTTTTGTCTTTTGGCCCTCTTCCCTTCCAAGTCAGAGCTCTAATGCACACTGAGCTTCTTGCATTTCCTCAAAGGCACCAGCTGGACAGAGCCTCCACTCCTGCAGCTCTTTCCGCTTGGGTTAAAATCGGAGACATTTGAAATGGTAGACCCATAATCTGTGGGGGACAAATTATATGGCTGGATTGGCTTGGGCAACTCACATAATTTCCTTGACCTTCACTTCATCGGATGTAGGGCAAAGACAGAAATAAGCAATGATGGCTGCCGACATCCCAGAATTAGACTGAAGACTGATGGCAAAATGATTTTTCTAAAGGAATAAACAGTATAAAAAATTCTGGGGCCTTTGGGAAATGAATTATGAATTTAGAATGGCCCAGCAGGTAGTAGAAGCTGTTCCATTTGGAACTTAATCTAAACAGCTACTCTAAGAAGTCTCTGCAGTTAGCAACATAGGCAAAATTGTAAATCAGCATGTATTTGTATGTCTGTGCATTTTTCTCTGCCACAAATGTCTGTTCCCGCACCTATTGTAACTATTCATTAAAGAAAAGTCTCATTTATTCTTAATGACATATTTATTAGGTTTTCCTGTATTTGTGTGTGAAGCTGTGTGAGTTTATAGGCACGACATGACTGCAGGCATCCAGAGGGCATCAGATTCCCTGGAACTAGAGTTACAGAAGGTTATAAGCTGCTTGATGCAGATGCTGGGAATGGAACCCAGGTCCTCTGCAAGAATGAACTCATCTCTCTATCCCCTTTTATCTCATTTTATTAAAAAAAAAAACACCTATAGATTTTTTTGGAAGTGACAAACAAACTGAAAACAAACTCATCTTATTTGTGACAAGCTATTATCCAACTAATACAATTAATTTTTCTTTTATGGGAACTGCCTTTTTACAGTGTTCTATTGACATGTCAAAGCAAATAGTCCATCATTACTAATACATTAAGCATCCACATAGATGCTATTGATCATGATGAACTAATGTAGTATTAATGGGTAGGTTGCAAATCTGCGATTGCACATAGATTACCTAAGAAATTCAAGTCTTCCATTTTTTTTTTTTGAGGAGGAAAGGAAAAGAAAATAAGAGGAAATAAAAAATCTTTCAGAAAGAAATTAAGGGAAGGAAATTTCTCTACTTGTATGATAAGAGCAAAATTCTTGTTTTCTTTTTTATACCCTAAAAATTCTTTGTGCTTACCCAGTACAATGATATTTGCAACGTGCAGGTTTTCATTTAAACGATATGAAAAGAAAAAAAAATTCAAACACCCACACATCCTGGAGAGGTACTGAATTTTTCCATGGCAAGCTGTTTCCTTTGATGTACTGAAGCCCAGCTAGCTACTCAGTACACTGCTACCCACACTAGCAAAGTGGGCAGCGTCTGAGCCTTGCCAGCACTGTACCCTCTCAGGTTTCTTCTCAGATCAACTGTATCAGGTAACGTGCCTAGCTGTGCAGGTCTGTAATCCCAGGTACTTAGAAGTTCAAGTACTGACTGAACTACAGATGAAGTTCAAGTGTAGCTAAGCAACTTAGTGAACCTCAACCTTAAAATGAAAAATGGGAGTAGGGACTGAGGCCATAGCTTGGTGGTAACTTAGTGGTAAAGTGCTTGCGTAGCATGTATGAGTCCCTGGGTACAATTCTCAGTACTAAAAAAAAAAAAAAAAAAAAAAATCAAAGTACATAGCTTATACTTTATATTTCATCAATTATAATGAACCCCTTTTTTCCATGGCATCATCTCTGAAACTGGACTTTGTTTTCAAACAATCTACCCAATGACCACAGAGCTACCATTGCCTGCCCAGACACAAACATGAACATAGCCGCTCTTCAAGCTGTCCTTGAAATGAGCTGGAGGCAAGGATGGGAAGGTTTCATATTGTAGGACCTCAGAAAGATTTCAGCACAACTTGACAATGAAATGAAAGCTTACTGCATACATTAGAAGGCTATGTTGGTGGAAAATTCCTGAGATAATTGACTGGGGATGGATTCAAAAGAAATGTTGAATCATTACTGCTCTTCATGAGCAAGATGACATTTTGTAGCAAAATAAAGATGATGATTTAAAATCTAAAGGACACTGTAAACAAGTTTTAGTAATGCCTGAATCAATGTTTTTTTTAACTTGCAATTTCCTTTCTAATGGACATAAAAGAAGAATTTGGGATAAAAATTAGCATCTAGGTAAGTCTAAAAGAATGTTCATGAACATATTATAGAAATCCCAAGGGGCAAGAACACATTGAATTAAGTTTACTTTACCTTGGCACATAATAAATAATGCTGCATGTTACAGTTGCCAATACTTTTGATTCAGTGGAATGTGTTATTAATTTTGTAATGGCTATGGAAAACCACAGTGTTTGTGCATTCACTGGCTTAATTTTAAGTTAAACACATAGAACTTACAGTACTACACACAGCTAAAAAGTTACCACTTCGGAAGAACCAATATTTTAATTCTGGGAGAAATAAATCCATCAATAATACAAAAGGTATAAACACACACACACACACACAAATGCAAACACACTATGCCATATGTCTCCAAAGGCACTTTAAGGACAATTGAACCTCCTCCTCCTCTGCCTCCTCCTCCTTGTGAGATGGGAGGTTTTAATTTCTGAATATTGGGTTTCATATCCAGGTCTGTAGGACAGAAATACAAACTTGGCCCAGTGAGGATCCGGGCGTGAGGCCTCTGGCAAGAGCAGCTTTATGAAAATTCTGAGACACAGCAAGCTGTGCAGCCTTCAGACCTCGGCAGGAACCACAATTGCCTCTTTTCCTCACCCAGAACCTCCCACGTATCCCCATGAGATATGTTTCATCCCGGCAATGGCTCAGCTTGCAATTTTCAACACACCCCTCTCACCCACCAGCTTATTCTCCACAGCTCAGAGATTCCAGAATGAAAGCAACACCTTTGACCTCAATTAGCAGAGCAGAATCTTGCATCGTAATATATTTTCACTGGTGTGTATCCAATGCAAAGTGTAGCTTGGGGGTGTGTTTTATATTCTTAAATCATTCTACAGAAACTTTGCGATTTTATGAGGTCCCATTTGTCAAGTCTTGATCTTAGAGCATAAGCCACTGGTGTTCTGTTCAGGAACTTTTCCCCTGTTCCCAAGTATTCAATGTTCTTCCTCTCCTTCTCTTCTATTTCTTTCAGTGTATCTGGTTTTATGTGGAGGTCCTTTATCCACTTGAACTTGAGCTTTGTACAAGGGGATAAGAATGGATCAATTTTCATTCTTCTACATGTTGTCCTCCAGTTGAACCAGCACCATTTGTTGAAAATGCTGTCCTTTTTCCACTGGACAGTTTTAGCTCCTTTGTCAAAGATCAAGTGACCATAGGAGTGTGGGTTCACTTCTGGGTCTTCAATTCTATTCCATTGATCTTCCTGCCTGTCTCTGTACCAATACCATGCAGTTTATATCACTATTGCTCTGTAATACAGCTTGAGGTCAGGGATGGTGATTCCTCCAGAAGTTCTTTTATTGTTGAGAATAGTTTTCACTATCTTGGGTTTTTTGTTATTACAAATGAATTTGAGAATTGCTCTTTCTAACTGTGAAGAATTGAGTTGGGATTTTAATGGGGATTGCATTGAATCTGTAGATTGCTTTCAACAAGATGGCCATTTTTACTATATTAATCCTGCCAATCCATGAGCATGGGAGATCTTTCTATCTTCTGAGATCTTTGATTTCTTTCTTCAGGGACTTGAAGTTCTTGTCATACAGATCTTTCACTTGCTTGGTTAGATTAACACCAAGGTACTTTATATTATTTGTGACTGTTGTAAAGAGTGTCATTTCCCTAATTTCTTTCTCAGCCTGTTCATCTTTCGAGTTGAGGAAGGCTACTGATTTGTTTGAGTTGATTTTATAACCAGCCACTTTGCTGAAATTGTTTATCAGGTTTAGGACAAAACAGCAACCAACAGTCTGGGAAAAGATCTTTACCAATCCCATATCCAATAGAGGGCTAATATCCAATATATACAAAGAACTCAAGAAACTAGACTCCAGACAACCAAATAACCCTATTAAAAAATGGGGTACAGCGCTAAGCAATGAATTTTCAACTGAGGAAACTCGAATGGCCGAGAAGCACCTAACGAAATGTTCAGCATCCTTAGTTATCAGGGAAATACAAATCAAAGCAACACTGAGATTCCACCTCACACCAGTCAGAATGGCTAAGATCAAAAACTCAGGTGATAGTAGATGCTGTCGAGGATGTGAAGAAAGAGGAACACTTCTCCATTGCTGATGGGATTCCAAGATGGTGCAACCACTCTGGAAATCAGTCTGGCGGTTCCTCAGAAAATTGGACATAGCATTACCTCAGGACCCAGCTATACCACTCCTGGGCATATCAGAAGATGCTCCAACATATAACAAGGACATATGATCCATTGTGTTCATAGCAGCCTTATTTATAATAGCCAGAAGCTGGAAACAACCCAGACAGATGCCCTTCATCAGAAGAATGGATACAAAAATTGTGGTACATTTACACAATGGAGTATTACTCATCTATTAAAAACAATGAATTCGATTGTTTCCTAGGTAAATGGATGGAACTAGAAAATATCATCCTGAGTGAGGTAACCCAATCTCAAAAAAACACACATGGCATTCACTCACTGATAATTGGATATTAGCCCAGAAGCTCGCAATACCCAAGATTCAACTCATAGACCACATGAAATTCATGAAGAAGGAAGACCAAAGTGTGGGTGCTCCGGTCCTTCTTAGAAGGAGTAACAAAATATTCAAGGGAGCAAATATGGAGACAAAGTGTGGGACAGAAACTGAAGGAGGGGCCATCTGGAGACCATTCCACCTGGGTATCCATCCCATGTGCAGTCATCAAAGGTAGACGCTGATGTGGATGTCAGGAAGTGCATGCTGACAGGAGCCTGATATAGCTGTCTCCTTAGAGGTCTGCCAGAGTCTGAATATGTCAGACTCTGGCAGACC
>NW_021604662.1:3260089-3399908 GCF_004785775.1 Grammomys surdaster | reverse complement strand
TCATGAAGAAGGAAGACCAAAGTGTGGGTGCTCCGGTCCTTCTTAGAAGGAGTAACAAAATATTCAAGGGAGCAAATATGGAGACAAAGTGTGGGACAGAAACTGAAGGAGGGGCCATCTGGAGACCATTCCACCTGGGTATCCATCCCATGTGCAGTCATCAAAGGTAGACGCTGATGTGGATGTCAGGAAGTGCATGCTGACAGGAGCCTGATATAGCTGTCTCCTTAGAGGTCTGCCAGAGTCTGACATATTCAGAGGCTGATGCTCACAGATAACCACTGAACTGATCAAGGGGTTCCCAATGGAGGAGTTAGAGAGAAGGAGCTGAAAGGGTTTGCATCCCCATGAGGAAAGCAACAATACCAACCAACCAGAGCTCCCAGGGTCTAAACCATGAGCCTGGGAGCCCATAGGGAGGGACTCATGGCTCCAGCTGTATATGTAGGGGAGGATGGCCTTGTCAGGCACAGGTAGGAGAGGAGACCCTTGGTCTCATGAAGGCTGGACGCCGAGTGTGGGGGAATTGGAGGGTGGGGAGGTGGGAGTGGGGAGGGTGGAGATACATCCTCATAAAAGCAGCAGGAGGATGGGATAAGGGGTTCCTGGACGAGTGGGAAATGGGGTAAGGGGGTAACATCTGAAATGTAAATAAAATATCAAATAAAAAATCATTCTAGGGTCTTGGGCAAAATATAGGGAAATGTAAGTTGAGACAAATTAGTAAATGAGCAGGAGCATTTCTTGGCATTCTTTCATGTCAACTAGCAAAACATGCCAATAGACTAGACACATTGACTGGTTCTGATATCACAAAATTCACAAAGCCATCTCCAACAGAGTTTAGACAGTTTTAAAATGGAAGTAAGTGTACTATTAAATGATACCATCTCTATGAAGTTCCTGGTCCTGGTAGGTCTTTTCCTATGCAAGGTATTTATTCTCACACTGTAAAGATGCTTTGATTTAGCTATACCTTCAGACACAGATGAAAATGTCTCATAGTTCAGCTATTCAGAGAACCCAGAAATATAGTTAGGAAATTTGCAACTTGTTTCCATCATGCACTCATCAACATACAATCACCATTTTACTATTTCTTATGCCCTCCTCTTGTCCTTAACCAAAAGAAATATTGTAGAAGTTACAAATTCCCCTTCTAATCTACAGCAAAGGAAATCCACGTTCTCAAATTCTGTCATAATATCTGGATGCCCTTTAGAAATTCTCACCAAAAATCCTACATTTTCATTCCATGTTCCAACCAACAGCAGAAACCTGTGGCTACTTGGAGGACCTTTAGCAATTGAAGCCACCCAAGATCATATGAGTATGCCTTCCAGCTGTCACCACCAAAGCCATCCAGGGGTTTTCTACACCTGCCAAATAGTCCTCCTGTTTCAGGAAGTGGTTTTTCAAAAGTACGCCAACTCTTCAGTGGAAGTGTAAAGAAAAATTCAGTGGTACACACTAACTATGGAAAACAAGACCTGGGTGTGGGCAGGTGAAGAGGTGGCATTGTAGGAGTCCACAGCTTTATTTCTCAGGACACACGTATCCTGTGTCATCAGCCATGCCAAAGAATATGTATTTAGCTGAAAGAACCTAAATTTAGTCAATGATCTCCTAGAGCAAAATGTTTCCTTCCTCCTCCAATTTTCAAGCTCACAGGAAACTTTTCACAATGTGTTAGAATACTTACACAACTAAAATGCCCCTTTGTCTGTCATCCCACACTTTTTTTTTCCTTCAACATTCCCATGCAAAGAATTTTGATGCTGTTGTTCCACTTCTCAGAAACCTCAGCACTCTCTGTCTCAAGTTAAAAAAAAAAAAGGAAGGAAGGGGGGGGGGGGGGGGGGAGGGAGGGAGGGAGGCAGGGAGGGAGGGAGGGAGGAAGGAAGGAAGATTCCAACAGCTTCATCCACTCACCTCACTCCTGTTATCTCTTCCCTACTTATCCTTTCCTTCTAACAAAGTTACAGGTCTTGTCTTTGGTATCTGGCTGCAAGCACCTCCAGATGTATAATTCCTTTACCCTCCATTATCCATGACTTCATCTCATCCAATAGTCCATGTTTTCAAGACTGGACAAGCTAGATCTTCCTTACATCGTGTACTGTTATATTTATGGGCATACATCCTAGTTAGTGTATTGCCTTCTCTATCATTAATACAATTCATAAATATTTCTAACTACTTCATGACAGAACTACATCACCTAGAATTGAGAGTTTGTCTTTAATACCTGGATAGTAGTTAGTAAGTTCAACTGAAAATATACTTCTTCCATGGCCTGAAAAATTCTTTCATGAGTTCGAGTTGCTGTTGGCACAAACTTCTAAACACAAATGTCCAGTTTCAACAAACATCCTCAGAAACACACATTAACTTTCAGTAATGTGCTCATTATCAAAAGAGTCTAGACAGTGGCCTTTTGAAACAGCTGTGTAAACATAGGTTTGCTGAAGAAGCCAGGTATTCCTAAATACAGTTAAGAAAACCCTTTTGGATTTACCATGTGATTCACAATATACAGCTACTTCATTAACTCACTAAATGACAAGACCTGACCTATGGTACAACAACTGCTATGATTTGAAATGGTGATACAAGAAGATACCATTATCTATCTACATGTAACATCTGTAATAACTTAGGAAAATAACCACAATGAAAATCATGACACTGCTGTGTTCTAGCAGAGATGAGGGTAAGTATTTATTCATTTTTTTCTCATTCAAGTCCTTGAATTCTGTCAGTGGTCCTCATGGGGGCCCATGGAACTGAGTTAAAGATCCCTTATGAATGAGGAAAGGAAAGAGAGAGAAGAAAAAATTGATGGGAAAAATGTCAACAGCACCTAAGAGAAGACCTAGAACAGGTAAGGCAAGTAATCTACCAATAACCTATAAGTCAATCCCAAGGTGGGACCTTTAAAAACGTGATTAGGCCACAAGGATTTTACTGATATAAGTCAACTAATGGTATTATTTTGGAGACAAGGTCACTCCCTTTCCCCTCTGCTTTATGTGCTTGCTTGCCCACTCTCTGTGTTATGACACAGTATGAAGACCTTCACCAGAGGCCAATACCAACCTCTGTCAGCCTGGAGAAACATGAATTAAATAAACTTGTACTGTTTACAAATTATCATATCTGTGGTATATTCTTATAGTATTACAAAGCAGACCAAGACATAGTCTAACTTGTCAGGTTTACGCTCAGACTTGCCCCTCTCAGGATCATTCCCCTCATGTAGAGACTTTGAAGAAACAGTAGACTACAATAGTCCATTTCAGTAGTGTTAAAATTGTGGAATAAATAAAAGGTACCTTTACTTCTTCAGTGTTCACTACGTTAAAGATTTTTAAAGTTCTTTTAATCCTTATGAAACTAACAATAATCATAGATTTCAATTACTTATTTCCTATGCAAAAGAATTTCCATGCATCTTATTGAATTCACCAACAGGATCATCAGATAGATAATTAAGGTTCACAGAGAAGCAGCTTTCTGAAGCTCACAGGGTTTACAGGTAGTAGTCTCAGTTCATTTCAGAGCCCAAGCTTGAACCTCACATTGTCATTTCTTATTTTACTCATCAATATCTTGCATAAGATTTGTAGTATACTACAAAGGAGTCTTGGAAAGGCCTATGTCTATCTAACAGTCCATGTTCCTTCCAGTCTTGCCTCCCTACAGTCAAGAAATTAAATGAACAGTAATAGATGATTTCTCTTCCAATCCTATTGTGAGCAAACTCCAGTTGCATCTCAGGACTCTTCTGGACCTATGTCCAGGGTTCCCAGAACAGCAAGAAGAAGTAAAGAAAAACTCCACTTGTCCCCACTCAGCCATCCGTGACCACTACTGCATCCAGCTGCACACAAAGGAACATTTCTTCTCTCCTTCTTCAACAAATATTTACTGAGCATCTCTACTCTGTTATATACTATGTCATGTTTCTAAGTCTATTGGGCTGTAAGACTGTTCTAATGCCAACCTGATTTTTCATTTATTTTTGTGATTGTATTTTAATTCTTTTATACTTTCATATTTACACTATCCACAAGTGTTATGTTAGCATAAGAGATAAATAAATACAATGATTAATGTATTTCCTTAAGTTATCCTCATAGAAAGTTTGATCTTTAAACACACACACACACACACACACACACACACACACACACACACTGTTCAGAATAAAGAGAAAGGGAAAAGTTCCCTTAATGGCATGATTCAGCTGTTAAATCGACTGTTACCTGGAGTCTAAAATTCTGACATAAATGAATGTAGTAGCAATCCCTGCCAATTTGGGGGCAGGGGAAGTACAATGTGCCAAATTCCTCAGAAGATCTATACAGACACATTGCTGCCCTGCCTTCCTCCTTCAACTACCTTGGAGCTTCAAGCTATGTTTGTATCTGTCAGTTTGGATTCCCTGACAGGATCCTAGCATAACTGTTCCCTGAGAGGGTCCACCTAGCAGCTGACTGAAACAATGCAGAGATCCACAGCCAAACATGGGATAGAGCCAGGAAGCCTTGTGGAAGAGTTGGGGGAAGGGTTAAGGAACTTGAAGGGTATAGGGACTCCACAAGAAGACCAACAGAGTCAACTAACCTGCACCCTTGAGGGCTCCACTGGCTGGACCTAGAATCTCTGCACATATGTAGCAAATGCACAGCTTAGTCTTCATGCAGGTTCCCCAACAACTAGAGCAGGGGCCTACCTTGACTCTTGCCAGCCTGTGGATACTGCTCCCCTAACTTGACTGTCTTCTCCTGCCTCAATGGGAGAGGATATGCCCAGTCTGGCAGTGGTGTGAAGTGCCAGGGTGGGTTATCCCAAGCACTTTCCTTCCCTTTCTTAGAGGGGAGGGGTTTGAGGGAGGAAATTTGTGAGGAGAAACTGGGAAGAGGGAAAGGGCTGCAATTAGAATGTAAAGTGAATGAATGAATGAATGAATGAATGAATGAATGAAAAAATCACTACACTTTTTGGATAGATGAGCCAATATATTTTCTTCTTAAGCCACTTGGAGTTGTAATTTCTGCTATTTGTAAATCAGTTCATGCCACGAAAACATTGGAATGTTCAGTAGCTAGTCTTGAGTACACAGATCAGTCGTTACAATTCTTCCACACAAAGAATAATCTACAATAGCCATACTTTCAGTTCTGAATGTTTGAGTTTATTAAGTATATAGTAAAAAGGTAAAAGAATAAATAGCACCTGGAAGGTATATAAAAGTACTAGATAGATAGTTAACAATCAAATCTTGAAAACACCCAGAAGTAACAAGTGGATTGGTTTAATTGAAAAAACAAACAAAAGTAACATCATCAAATCAGTTACAACATCCAGGAAAAATTCTACTGAGACAGTCATGCTAGAGTGTCGGCTTGAGAGAGTTCCAGACATAGCAGGGCATTCTCTCCATATTTCATTCCTGTCACGGGCATTATTGATGTATTTTGTAACACCACAACCAAAGTACTATGCATTTCAATATATTTGAAGTCCATATATTTTCCAAAGAATTAATATCAAACCCTTCAGAATAAATGCAGTGAATGGAGCTGCTTCGTATCAAGCATATTCAATGTATTTATGTAAGCTACTAATGACAGAAGAGTAGTCTTGATCAACTGGAGTGGGGGCTACCCCAAAAGCTGTTGCCTGTATGTGGAATATGTTCTACTAGCTGGGCTCCTTTTTCTGGTCTCAGTGGGAGAGGAAGTGCCTAGCTCTGCAGAGACTTGAAGTGCCAGGGCTGGGGAGTACCTAGGGGCCCCCCACCTGCTTAGAGGAGAGGGAGAGGGGTAATGCAAGAAGGATTGTGGGAGGAGGTGACTGGGAGGAGGGCAGTGAGCAGGATGTAAAGTGAATAAGTAAACAAAATGAATTAACTAATTTTCAAAACTATAGGGGAATAGATTGCATCTAAAACTAAATACTTAGAGAAAGTAAAGAAATTATTTCCCTACCTGCTGTTCTCAAAGGTAAAATGTTTTTGACACTCTTAGTTGTTTGCTGGTTTTTCTTTCTTCCTATTACAGGGTCAGGGGCCACTCTGCCCCATGACACAGAACAAGAAAGGCATACGTACACTAGGGATAGAAAGAGATACATAAGGAGAAAACCAAAGGTGCAGACTGCCACAACTAATAGAACAGTAGCAGTGTTTGCACCTAGTAGCCATCTAATGGCCTCCTTAAGGTCACCTTCCTGCTTAGAAATGGAATATATCCTAGAGGTGCATTCACATTTTTGCAGTCATCAGAAAGAAATTAATTTCTGTATCTTAAGCAACTCTAAAATTTTTAGAAAAGTTTTTCCCTAACACATTATACACCAAAAATGCAAATAGTAAATGAAGAAAAAGTAGAAGACAACGATGACTTTTCAAGTAAAATAAATTCATTTAAAATTTCAAGAGTCCTCAATGCAGTAAGACAACAGCATGAATAACTAGGCAGTTTGTGGTTTCCTATGTGGCCACATCTAAAAGAGTCAACAAGGTCTAAAAAACTAAAATTGTAATCTTCTCTGAACATGCATACCCAGTTTGTCCAGGTGACTCACTCAAAATAATTAGGGCTGAGTTTTACCTAGGAATAAAATTGCCATGTCTGAGTCTAGCCTGGACTACACATTGAGGTCCAGTCTACAGAATAACCTGGGCTACAGAATGAGACATAATCTCAAAAGAAAGAAAGGGGAGTAGGAAGATAAAAGAAAAGAAAAAGGTCACACAATAGATGGTTGATTTTTAATAGTTCTTTATCCCATCCCAGCTTTCACCAGCCTGATGTCATTTCTCTCAACAAACCTAGTGAAGCCATGGCTCAAGTTGATACATCATTATTCTACACTGCATGATGTGAAGAAAACAATGCATTTCACCACCAGGTCTCCAACAATCTGAACTTTCTCATGAGGAGGCTTAACTGAAGTCCCCCAGTTTCTACAACCTATAAAAGATTACTTGGCTAGGATCATTTATGGGAAAGGCAAGATTATAAAGGCCATCGGTTTTTGCAAATAAATAATTGATCTACACTACAGTCACAATCACTTTTATCTGAGCATACACACGTAGTCTCAATTTCATCTCGCTGTTCTGCTACAGTGTTTGAAAATAATACACTGTATTTTTTCACAAAAGATTGGCCAAAATAGCTATCCCATAAGAAAAATTATCTGGCCCAACCTTGAGTCATCTGTCTTCTGACTGACACAAGTGATCTAGCTCAGTCATTGCCATGTGATTTAGAGGTGTGCCTTAGCTCGATTCCTGTCTGCTCATACGCAAACGATACATGCCATTCCATCCTGATGGTGACATGAAGTCAGACTGGGAAAGGTTAGAGTAAGGAAATTTTAGGTAACCATCAGTACATTTGGTCTTTTTCCCTCTACAAAACAACCTTGCTTCTTGGAGGCAGCAAGAAATAAACTTATTTTCTAAGTAGAAATCCAAGTCATATATATCATTTAAGGTAAAACTTCATAAAGCCCGGTTGCTGCCTTCAATAGAGGGCAATTTTTCATCAGCTAGGTCTGTCAGATTCATTTTATTTCACAAATTGGACAGCCGAATCTGTGTGTTCTCTCTCAGCCATAAGAAAATGGTATTCTTTTAGCTGGCGAAATTGGGCTTTATTTTTGGACTTTCTTTTTATCAAAGATGAGGAAAAATACCTTGACAGTATTCAACATTTTCAAAAGCACATGATATTTATAAAGGATAAGGCCAGCACAAAACTTAAGACATTTGGTAGATATTACTTCATGAACCTTAGACTGCCTTTGAACTAAATCAGAGATGCAAAACACAAATATTTGTTGAGAGCTTAGCATGTACCAGGAGCTGAAGTGGATAATCTCTATCAGTCACCTTTCTCAGTCCTTACTAAATCCTCTATGCTGGTGATTTTATGCCATTTTAAAGATGAGAAAACTGAACTAAAAAGAGATCAGTCATTGTCCCGAGATGACACAGACGGCAAGTGAAAAGAAACCAGGATGCAAACCCTGCCCTCCAGGCCTCAAAACCACATACTCTTGAGTGGCTTACAATGAAGAAAATGACTTGTAATGCTTGAAACAAGAGTTCCACGATCACTTGATACATTTGCCAGTTACAATCCTTGACACAGGAGGGCTTTGAATTGTCTTTTCCAGAATTTAGAAACATACAAGAGGCCTGCTACTTTGTTTTACAAGGTAAAAAAACAGTCTTTGTGACTGAATCAGACAAAACTACCACACAAAAGGCACAGAAACATATAAATCATAAGCATAGACACAAATGCATGAAAAATACTAGCTGATTGGATTCTAGCCATGCCTTAAAAACAAAGCATTATTAGGTAAGTTTTATTTCAAAATTACGAGTGTAGTTCAGCATGAGGAAATTTTAAGAAAAGCAAAAGATACTCTAAGTCCATTAGAGAGCAAAAAAGTCATTTTCCTGAAGCATGCCCTTTGTATACTAGCAAACAATAAGAAATAGCAGCATAATTATACATATGCACACATGTCAGGAGACACAAACTAGATCTATTACTACTCAAGGTAGAAATTAAGAAAAAGTATATCTATTATTGCTGCTTTTACTTAACAACATTCTGTGGATTCTTCCCAAGAGAGAAGCAAGGAGGGAGGCGGGAAAATATATAACCCTCTCTTAACTTTATGATTAACAATCTAAAATAGCTTCATGGAAGCTACCTAAAATCTTTGACAAGTCTAATCACATCTAGTATAACTATAAATCAAAATTTGCTTTTATTATCAAGAGTTCTCAGTCTTCATCCATAAATATCAAAGAGTAAATATCTCAGGCTATGCTGGCCATATGGTTTCTCTAGCAACTACTTAATTTTACCACCACTGCACAAAGGCAGCTATTGACTATTTGTATCTGAGCAAAGGCGGTTATGCTCCAGTAAAGCTGTGTTCACAAAAACAGGAAGGAGGATGGATATGGCTCATTGGCTACAGTTTGCTGACCTCTGCTTTACATCACACACACACACGCACAAAGAGAGAGAGATGGTGACAGAGACAAAAAGAGACACAGAGACATAGAGATACAGAGAGACAGAGAGAAGAGATAGAAAAGTTATTTCAAACATCAAGAAAATATAAAAGCCTAGAAGTAAACCTTACAAAGGCTACTTTGAGTATATGAGTCAAAACTTAATTATAAATATTCTTTCAATCCAACAATTCCATTTCTGGGGATTTATTCTAAGGATACAATTAGAGATAAGGACCTAGAGATCTGCACACAGGGCTATTTACTACTATATTATCTATTGATAATATCTATCCATGTCTTATTTGTTAAAAACAAGTTCTATTCACATGCATGATATCAGGTATTTTTTTAAAATGAGTATGCATAAGAAGTTTTGCATATGGGCTCATTTGTGTCTAAAGGTAGAGTTATGAGCAACTTTTTAGTTTTTTTTTTAAGTCAGTTAAATAAAAACAAGATTTGGAACTGAGGAGATGGATCAGGGATTAAAGCATGTGACAAACCAGCATAAGGACAGGTGTTCAGATGCCCAGAACTCACATAAATACCCAGTGAGCATGGCAGTTTTCCTATAATTCTAACCCTTAGAAGGTTAGAGAGAGAATACCCACTATATCAAACTAGCTAGCCAGGCTAGCCAGACTAGCATACTGGCAAGCTCTGCATTCAATTGGGAGAGCTTGCCTCAATGAATAAGGTGGCAAATGACCAAGTAAAACTCCCACTGTCACCAACTTAGTTCTGACACACACATATCCGTGCACAAGAAAACACATAAGCACACACATCACATATATATGAGGAAAAAATCATTTTTTTTCAGTTTTTAAGAAAAATGAGCATAGTAATTATGCTATGCTCAATGATTTCTATGAATTCTGATGCAGTTCATAGACAGTATTCTCCTCAAACAAATCATATCAATACATATTATAATTTTTACATTAAGATACTACAACAGGAGTTTCTTTAAATTAGTATAACCACTTCATAACCTAATGCTATGACTCTTTTGTTATAACTAACATAAAAAAAGAAAACTATCAAGAATTCTCACACTTTTCTTATTCAATGGTAGTCCTGCATGTATGAGTATGTGCATATGTGAATGAGCATGTACATATATATGTACACTCATTGTCTGCTAAGGGAACAAAAAAAGGCCAGAGAAGGGAAATAGAAAATAGCCAATGATGATAAATGAAAGACCAGAATAGATGAATATCTCACAGAGAAGGGCTGAAGAGATGACTGGTGATTAAGAACACTTGTTACTCTTGGAAAGGACCAGGGTTTGATTCCCAGCACCCACATGGTGGCCCACAAGCATCTTTATCTCAAGTTCTAGGGAATTAAATGCCTTCTTTTTATCTCTGCAGATGACCAGGAAAGCATGTGGTACACATACATACATGCAAGCAAAACACCCATATACATATTAAAAGAAATAATTTTTTTAAATATCTTACAAAGAAATAAGTATTAGTCTACAAATTCACTGCTCAAGGCATTATTTATGGCTCTACAGCACATAAATCTTGTCTGTTGGGTTAGAGGAAACCCCTAACATTCTTAAAAGCTCTCATTCATAATTTACCACAACTAAATTTTAGCCTCCTAATAAAAAAATGTAAACTTATATGATTTATATCTATTTGTGAAAATATATTTTCCTCACAGTTAAAATAGGTCTCTAATTATTTGGCCAATGATTTGACATTATATATAATATATAAGTTAATATATATTAAATATACATCCACTTAAAATCTCAAAAAAATAGGCATGAGAAAGAAAGAAATATAATTCTTCTCACTTCCCTAAAATTCTCTGTGTTACTGGATGCAAGTTACATTTGCAGTTTTCAAATAAGGAAATTTCCTTTACAGTTGTCAAAAAAGGAAAAAAAATATTATTATTATCTTCTAAAACCAATTCCCTTATCTGGTTTTGAAATCTTCCTACTTTCCTCCCGAAAGAGCTTGCTTAAACAGATTAACATAAAAATTAGACTCAATGCAAACACAGTCTTGTTCAGTAACAGATATTTCCAACTTTTGTCAGGGTTCACAAGCACAAATGAAAATGTGTACGTGCACATGTGAGTATGTCTGTGTGAGTTTGTCGTTCCTCCAAAGGTCATGGGAGAAAGGTGAGTGTCCCAAAAATTTGGATGTTAACAGGAACAGTATGACAACCATGGTCATCCAGAGTTCTCAAAATGAAGTCAAAAGACAATGAGGTGTTAAATACATTCTGTAAGCCATAAAAACTCAGAAGACAATAAAAAAGAAATGAGGCTTACCTTGAACAGATTAGACAAATAAGTTTCTTGATGTGGCATACCAGTCATTAACTATTTTTGTGTTCCCAAAGTCTATCAAGTACTATTTATTCTACAGTAGAATTTGCCATTGCACTCTCAAGAAAAAAAAAAAACTAACTACCTACAACAGGCTTGTGTTAAGAAAATTAGGGAAACTATATTCTACTAAAACAAATTTTGGACATGAATTTAGTATAGTTTTTAAAATGGATAATCTGAATTCAAACAATGAACTATTTTTCTTGTCAAATATTATTTTGGAAAGAATATCACCAAACTCTCATAGAAACTTACCCTTCAACTTGAGGTCAACATTGTGTCTCAGCCAAGGATAAACCCCATAGCTTGGCATATCTTCAGGAATTGGGTTATTGCTTATCCAGCCATCACAAGCAAACCGGAAAAAATTCTCACAAGGATCCACAGAAAGATTTACTTTGCTCATGATGGCAGCAGCTATTTAAAAAGAAAATCATAGGATTAAGGACTACTAAAGGCAAGCACTTGATGCTGTGCACTGTTCTCTTCCAAATTCAACAAAACCATTTCATATCAGCCATTTCCCAAACCTTGGCTTCAACCTTTCTCCTCAAATGTCTCCCAGGATGAGCTTCACTATATAAAATGATGGTCTTCAAAGTGTATAGGAGAATGCCAAGTGTATAGGAGAATAGTGGGTGAAATTACTGTTACTATTTTTTTCAGATTGTTCCTAACATCTTTGGAGTGTGCAACAAGAATATAAATGGAATATATTTAGTGATCAACTGTTGGCCTTTCTTCCATCCCAGATGTTCCCCTGCAAACTAACTTGGCTATGCTTCCCATGGAACAACATAGTCCATTGGCCCAGTTTCAAGTGATACTGAGCTCACTTTCTCACTTTATTTGATCAACGTAAGTGTCAGGGATGGCTTCTTGTGATTTCCCAAGGTAAACATTGAAGGAGCCCAGTACCCTCTATACTGGATCCCTTCAAACAGAGCTTTGGAACCATCCTTTGAAGGTGTCTCCTAGAACATAAGAGGCCATGTTAAGGAAATATAATTTCATACTCAAACCCTGGCTGGCCTCAGACTCATAGCCATCTTCCTGCCTCAGCCTTCCAAGTCCTAAGATTACAGGTATGAGCCACTACACTTGGCTCTATCTATGAATTTAAAAATAATTATTACAAAATGAGAAAAAGAGAAGGTTCCAATATTCCTAATACCCACCTCCAACCATCTTCCAGCTGCAACACAATTGCTGGCTGCAAAGATCTGCACCAATTGATTTTTAAAAGACTGCCAATATTTTAATAACATTGGAAAGATGACATTCTGTTCAATTTTCATACCTCAGTTAATGCTAGAATACACTTCTAGCATTCATAATGCTAGAATGGATTTCATAGAAATAATGAAAATCCAATGAGTTATCAGCTAAATTAGAATGAACCTCCCACCCCTGTACAATTTACATAAATTTACAGATGTATGTTTTGGTTATGTAAGCAATTTCTCCAGGTTAAAAAGTACAGTTAAATGTCTCACTCTATTTCTTATGAAAAAGGCAAATCACTGCAGTTTTCCTCAGTACCTGTGCGAAAACCCAAGAAGATGGAGAAGAGACATTTAAGAGTTGTGGGGTGGGGAGCCATTGAAATGAACATACAAACACCCTAACTTTTTGTTTCATTTTGTATTTGGGACCTAATTTTGTATTTAATCCTAGCTGGCCTAGAGCTCAATGTGTAAACTAGGCTGGCCTCTAACTCATGACAATTCTCCTGCCTCTACCTGCTCAGTGCTAGGATTACAGGCATGAGCCACCATGCCCAATACATAATTTCCATAGGACTTTAAAATCCTTACCATTTTCAGCCACTATCTTTAAAATAAACAAGGAGGAAAAAATCAATTCAGAAATTGATAAATTTCAAGTCGGTTTTTTTCCTTTTTTTTTTCCAGACCTAATTCATTGTCTCTAACTACACTTTTACTTACTGCTACTATTTTATCATTCTAATTTAATATTCAAAAGTGCTAGGGCACAAAAATTTTACTCCAGCTCAGTTTGTGCAACCACAGATGGAATCTGCTATATAACACCTCAAGGACATGGATCACACATGTCTCAGTCCCACACAATATTTACAGTCACACAAGGGAGCCCTCACACGCACTTTGACTCACATAAGCTCATTGCTTTCTGGCTTCCTTCCCTAACTTCCCCTGCCCCCAACTCTTAAATGCCTCTTCTCTATCTCCTTGGGTATTCTCACAGGTACTGAGGAAAACTGCAAACTCAGCTCTGACCTTGGTCCCCATGGAAAACTGAATTTGGAAAGAAGCCCGTGGAGGGAAAAAAGTCTTCCCTCTGCTTTGCAACTAATCATCCCCCACTCACAGTTAGAAGCAGAGCTGCCCTTTCTGTGGGAAACTGTGACTTCAAATTGCAAGGGAACATAGTTGTCAAGACACCAAAACTCTGTTCCCCTATTCAGCTCCATGGTGCAAACTGAGAATCTTGATTTAATAAAAAGAAATTTGATTATGAGTGAAAGCACAAACTGCCACCTTCTCAATTAACCTCACTAGGTTAATTTTTGGATGGGCTCCCACTAGTCTATATGAAATAGGGGAAGGCATTCACTACATATACCCCCAGAGGCGTTAGTTTCAATCAGAGCTCAAAGGAGAGTTTTATAAAGACTTACATATTAATATTTCTATGTAATAATCAAGTCACTCACATTATATATTTCCTCTGTACCTGGAACTATATCCTAAGCTCTTTTGAGCAATAAAGCCTTTTCATTAACTCTAGAGTGGGGCTGCTTGCATTGAAATGACAACAACACTATGCAATAGCTAAGTAAATGTCTTAGGTTTCTATTGTTGCAGTAAAACACCGTGACCAAAAGCAAGTTTCAGTAGAAAGTCTTTATTTGCTTTACAGATTAAACAGTCCATCATGAGAAAGAGCCGAAGCAGGAACTGAAGCAGATTCCAAGGAGGGATGCTGCTTACTAGCTTGTTCCTCAGGCTCATGTTCATCCGCTCTTCTTAAACCTTCCCAGGAGTGGCACTGCATACAAGGGGTCTGGAGCTTCCCACACAAATCCTTAATCAAGAAAATGCCCCCACAGACTTGTCCACAGGCCATCTGATGGAGGCATTATTTCAATTGAGTTTGTATGTACACAGTTATCTAAACCCAGAACAATTCACACACATTTAAGTATTTTATAAAAAAATTCCATAAGCAGTCATCTAAAAGTTCATGCTAGATTTCCAGAGCTTGCAGATTTTCAAATTTTGGAAAAGAAATACAACGTGTATAGCCAGCAGTGATCTAACAGTTCACCAATGGCTGGAGCTGTACCACTCAAGCAAGCACATTGTATTCCTAGAGGGAAGTAAATGCATACTCTCCTAAGTGGAATAAAGAATGTCTTACATGGCTTCATATTAGTTACTTTTGCTAATGGACTCAGTTTTGTGAAAGAAACTGAGATCGGGTTTGATGTTATGAATTCCATTGCTTTCAGGGGTTAGGGGTTTTGATGCAGGGGTACTATTACTGTTTTTATTTTCTGTGATTCTCACAACTCCTATGAAAGTTCAAAACTCTAGTCCCATTTCACAGGTGATGAGACTACAGTCCAAGATGGTCATGAACTTAACATAGATCATGTAGTTTCCAAGTATCTAGATTATGTTCCAAACCCATCAGCCTGTCTACACTGACTCATTATCATTAGCAAACCCACCCATTGTTTCCCTGTAGTCTTTCTCTGTAGTGTTTGCAGTCAAAGACAAGTTAGAACAACAGATCATTGAAACAAGGAAAAAGTAGAAAGTTGTAGAGCCCCTTGCTCAGAAAAGGAACACAACTTAGTCAGGCATGTCCATTTCTGGGAATTTCACCACCAGTACATGTGCCTGAGTACCCTTTTCTGACCAGAACACAAGCTCTTGCATAAAGCCAGGCTTCAATTCTCATGCCATGTGTACAATCGCTATTCCACAGATCCCTGAGTATGCTGGTGCTCATAGTGCATTGGGGAAGGCTGAGGCCTGCCTTGGTGAGCTTATACTATAGAAACAGCAAAATTAGCATTTTTTTCCTAACATCAGGAAGCTATTTACTAATGTGAAAATTAAAAACAGGACAGCAAGGCAAAACACACTAGGTGACAGAAGGTGACATCACAAAAGATCACTCTGTCCATTTTCACTCTGGCGCTATTATTATTTATATCAAATGAAATTCATGAAGTAAGTGGCCTTCCATGCCTAAAGTTGTCTAAACTAAAACTGAACACTTAGGGCTTGAATATTTTAATTTCTCACACCTGCAAGAACTCTGCCACAGCTAAAGTACCAAGTGACGTGACATTTACAACCTGTCATCTGATTGTAAAACCTGGTCTCTCACTTTACTCCATGAAATAATCTCTCCAGGTGCTAAGCCTCCAGGCCAACTCCTCAAGTTTGGAACAGAAAAGGGGCATGAGAATTTCACAATATTCCAAAAAGGAAAAACATCACCTTTCTAGGGACAATATTAAGAAACAGAAAAGGCTGTCTATTCACTAGATCCTTGCGTAACTCTACTGTCATGAAGAAAAAAAAAAAAAGACTGGAAGCCTTTGCACAGTTACTTGGCTTGGCACAGAGGAAAGGAACGAGAGGAGCCAGATGTAGACCAGAAGTCTAGCTCTGCCCCTAATTCACAATGTGATCCTGAAAAAGTTTGCCTTGAGAAGCATACATTCTCTCAGCTATAAGAACTTCATAGAGTTCTTACTAGATTTGAGGAAATGGCAAGTGGGAGTCACTCAGCACATTGCTTGGTTGAAAAAAATACTGATCGTTCAAGAATGGGGCAAAAGGGGGACTTAATATAAAAATCCAGAGGTGCTGCTGATGCCCTGGTGACCAGACTCCCCTGATCATAGCTCCAATTTTATCCACTCAACCCACTCCTCCCAATATGAGAGGAATGAAGTTCAGAACAACCATGAGTCCTAGCAAGGCTGCTTACACACTCACCAAAGTGATGTCTTAGTTTTAAGCCAACTTGGTCTTTGACTATGTTAATACTGAGAGGCATGAACTGATAGTGTAAGACAGAGGTTAGCCTCTGTATGTGTGAGACAAGGTCTCATTATGTAGCACTGGCTGTCCTGGAACTTGATATGTAAACCAGGCTGGCCTTGAACTCACAGTGATCTACCTGTCTGACTCCTGAGTGTCTGCTCACCACAACCAGCAGTTTATGAATTCTTTCACCTAAGTCTCTCCCATTTCAAACAATGTCACTGTTTTACATATAAGCATCACCCTAAACTCCTGTCTTTTTCCAATCATCTTTTTACAATACATCTCAACCCCACCACAACCACAATGCCTTCAGCAAGTTTCTCAGCTCCTAAATCTGCAATCTTCATCTCAAATTCAAGATAACATCCTCTCTCACCTGGCCTACTGGTTGTACCCTCCTTTCTGATTTTCTTTCTCCCCAAAGTTAAATTCTCTACAGGAAGACAACTGTCACTTTGAGACAGGGTCTTTCCATTTACCTCTATAGACTGGTCTTGAACTCTTGATCCTCCTACCTCTGCCTCGAGGATACTGGGATTACAGCCATGTATCACCAGGATCAATTTATGTGCGCTGTTTGAACTCTGAGCTTCATGATGATAGGCAACTACTTTACCAATTGAGCTACATCCCCAGCTCCCTTTGTGTGTTTTTTGTTTTCTTTTCTCCTCCTACCTAGTTCTTAGAAATATAAACCCCTGGTATGAACAATAAATATTTGATATATTCACTCATTAATCTCTTCTCTTCCAGTCAAGAGAAAAGCCCACATGCTTAATTACCCTATGACTTCCTCTTTTGGAAATTCCCTAGGGTCCAGCCCACTTGAAGAATGGAGGGTGGTGGAGGCAGGGATTTAGCATCTTCAAATCTAGGCCTCGACTGAATTATGGGGATGTGAGCAGGATTTAATAGCTGTGCCAAAACCAAGGCAACGTTAAACATGAATCTGTTGCCTTACTGTCCACACTGATACATGGTCATGTCACCTCCAAAGAAGTCCAACTTGCCTCACAGAACAGATGCACCCAACAAGATTCCAGCAGAGGCATAGATTTCTACAGGGTCCCTTCTTAGAATCAATCAGGCCATGTCCTTGACTCAGAAGAAATGCAAAGTCTGCTTAAGATAAAGAGGAATCTGGCCTCAGTGGAGCCATAAGAAGCTCACAGTCTCCAGTCTCTGGGTTTTAAAAGAGGACACTGCTTTCCAGGCCCTTTTCTGAGTTCCTTATCACAAGGGTTGAAATATTGCACAGCCTCGTTTTTCCAAAGAAAACAGGAAACCTAAGCTCCACTACATCACACCAAACCTTGAAAGTAAACTTGAAATGTCTTCAAAATTGTATTTTGTAGTTGGTCAACCTCAAGCAAACAGAATACTAAAAATACTACCTGTTTTCTCTTCCACGCCCCAAGGTACCAAAATTATAACTTGACACAGGGTGGAAAACAGACTTACCGGCTTCTATGCATTCTGGCTTCAGGCAGTACTCCTGTTTAGCTTGGAAACTTACGAGACCTTGACTCACTGAAAAAAAAGAAGCCAAAATAAATGATTGATTTGTAGCAGATCACCACCAAGTTAAATATGTTTGAGCACATATGCAAAACATTTGCTATCAGTTCATACTTCTCAGTATTGACATGACAGTCAAAAACCAAGTTGGCTCAAAACCAAGGAACTACTTTGATAAATATGTAAACAGTCTCCTACGGTTATTATGAAATTCATTCCTCTCGTATGGGGGAGGAGTAGATTGAGTAGACTGAGTGGGTAAAACTGGTGGAGCCATATTGAGGAGTCTACTCACCAGAGCCACGGCAGTACCTGGAAGCTTACTAGATCTCTGGGTTCAGAGATCACTCCAGATCTCTGGGTTCAGAAATTCTGGAGGTGGGGAACAGCCATCTTGTATACCTTGGATTTGGTTGACAGAGATTAAACCCAGAGCCTCCCACAAACTGAGCTGCATGTACCCTGGAGATACACACCCACATGCGCGCACACACACAAACACACACAAACACACAAATAAACAAATTTTTGTACAACTGAAATAGTTTTCAGCAATACTTTCCCAGCTGGTGGCAAGCAACATTGTCTATCAGGAATTTTCAGTCCTGAGACATGACAGTGTCTTCAACAAACTTCATGCTTGAGAATCATGCAATAAAGTCACAAAAATGAAAGCATTTTTTTAAATCTCCTAATATTTTAAGTAAGTTAAGATTTTTGTGTTGGGCCACATTCATAGCTGTCTTTAACAGTATGCAGGGTGCAGGCACAGGTTAGACATGAGTGGTTTTTTTGTTTCAAAAGCAAAGAGGAATACACTGGCTTTGAGCTTCAGTTAGGATCTGGGCATTAGCAAATGTGAGCCTAAAATTAAAACCTTTTTGAAAATTACATGTTTTGCCTCCATAGCTGGAGAAGTTATGAGGCATTCATTATTGCTGGGCTCCATGAGTAAAAACAAGGAATCTTTGAAGATATGGCCATGAAGAAATGGACCATGGGGGCTTGAGAAATGCAGTCTGGAAGCCTACATTTCTGCTTGAGATGCAGACCTGAAGATCACCTGCCAGACTGGCATGTCTTATTACTTATGATCCCATATCCTAAGAGGAGCCTGCTTTGTCTTTGTTCTTTTCTCTCTTCCCTCCTTCAAACTGCCTTTTTATCTGTGTTACATTATAGATTCAAGAAACCTGCCGACAGAACCACTCAGACCTATTTTCCAAAGAAGTTTTATAACATAAAAGGAGTGTTTTGATTTTTTTGGCAAAGAAAATAACTAGGTAAAAATATATTAGACTGCATAAAGATCAGTGCGGGACATTTCAATGTACCTCAGAGGTGGAACCGTGGTGAGCTCTTCATTGTGGTCCATTTTTAAATGTTTACCTAGTGTACTTAAGTGAATATTTTTTATGATAGAAACAAATTTTACTAGAAATAATAATTTATTATTAATAATAACAGCTTTATTTTTCAATCTTATGAAATGAAAAAGGTTATTCTTTTTTTCAAAACTTTGGGGTAAGAGGCAGGATAATCAGATATTTGAGGGTAACTGTTGCTACGTTGTAACTTCTTAGCCAGCCTAGGCTACATGAGAAGCAGTCTCAAAGTTCTCCAAAACTACCCTTATTTCTTTCATTAAAAAGAAATGATTATTAACACAGATGTGTAAAAAAAATTCAAACTAGTATCAGCTCTTTTTATCTGACAATATGTATAAGGAAGGTTTCCATCCCCAAGACAGAAAAACATAACAGAAAGCATGAGAAAAAAAACCCACACAGTTGGGATCATCATCACCCAAGTAGCGAGTGGAACCCACAAACCAAATCAAGGCCATTGCCTGCTTCTATTTCTGTGAAGTCTTTGCTATTTTAATAGTTGGGGGAAGGGAGTACAACGGAGAATAATATTTCATAATATATAAAATGTATATGGAACTGAAGCTTCAGAATCCTGAAAGCAGAACTTCCTGGCTTCCTGAAACAAGGAATGTGTGGCAGTGGAGCCAAAAATATTTACTATCATCTGGCCCTGACAGGAAAAGCTTGCAGACCCCTGCATCTGAGAAACAGATTTTGGGGGAAACGGAGAAGGGAAAAAGAAAAGAACACTTGAAAATAAATTGGTTATGGCTATATTGTTATCCTCAATATTTTTAAATCCCCTGGGTTCTCAGATCCCACCTCAGACCACTGGCAACCATTCCTTCTATAGAAGAGAAAGACAAAAGAGAGGTAAGGCAGGGTGCTAGACATAGGAATGAACTTGAACAGACACAGCATATACTGTAAAGTCAACCAGGAAGCACCTTCAAGGGAAGATGCTGCTAACTGGAATATTATCATGAAGAACATTGCTCTGCAAGCATTTAACAAGCTACATGCAGAGTGGGAGTGTCTGGAGGCAGACAGTAAAGAAAGGTGCTAGTAAAGCGTAGTGCTGAAATAGTTTGCAAAATATAAAGATCCCTGGGTGGGAATGGTGGTACAGGCATATAATCCCAGCATTTGAGAGGCAGAGGCAGAAATATCCCAGTAAATTCAAGGTCAACCTAATCTATCTAGTGAGTTCCAGGCCAGATGGGGGTACATAATGACATAGACAGACAGATAAGGAGATAGATATTCCTGAGTGTAGACTTTCAGGTAGATGTGTTCTGAAGCAGTGTTTCCTAAACTCGCACATGCTATTGGATCCTCCTTCTTGTGTCCTGTGAAAATGCAGACTGTGAATCAGTAGACCTGGGAGTGGAGCTCAAGCTTTCAAGGGATGCAGATGGTGGAGCAGCAAAAATAGAATGAGGCCAGACCATTAGCTGGTCCTGTTTATTGTCAATCATCATTAGACCTCCTCCAGAAGATTCAAGGTGAGAGCCAGGTTACTAGACCTACTGGGAAGTTATCTTTTTTTTCATCCCAATCACTGCCCCTCCCATCCCCCAGTCACAGAGTCCCTCCCCTCACTTCCTCTCCTTCTTTTTAAATCAGGTTTCCTCATAATAGCAATGCTTGGTTTAGTGAAATCTACCTAAAATGTTTAGTGCTTGTGTCAGCAAATCATCTTCTCACACACACACAAACAAAAAGATTTGCTATCACTGACCATCTTCTAGAATGCTATGGTCTCCCAGGGTAACGATCATAAAAGTAGAAGTGAAAGGGGTTGCAATATGCTATTAGCATCACTGAAAAAGAGGACATAATTTGACTTACATGATGGCCACTTGTATTTGTAAGTCTGGGAGTATGTGTAAACCTAACCTCTTAGGCACTTCCCACGTCATATGTAGTTCCCTGGCTTGCCCATAACATTTCTCCTCCAGTTTTAAATTTTAGTAAGTCAATTACCTAACGCTGACTTTGGAGAAACCTCACAATGGTTTTCAAGAACCACAGACTCAGTCACAGGAGTGGGAGGTCTAGCTTCACCAGAAAGTGATATACTGATCCAATTTCCTAAGACTTTAGCCACAGAAAACATGGAAAGGTGGTTTGCTCTTTTTAGCAGGGTTCTCAACCGCACAAGCCTAACTCTTTCAAAAGTTAATTACTGGTTTTCTCCTGCCAAAATAAACATGGCCGCCTGCATCCCGTATATGCCAAAGAATGTTTCCAGGCCTGCTGCATTTCAAAGTACACCTAGAATCTCTTAAGTATAGGGTTCATTTCTAGGTGACCTGCAGGCCAATGAAATACTATGAGTTATACAAGAAATCTGTTACAAAGGAAAATAGCCAGAGGTTTCGAAAGTCTAAAATTTTGGGCACCCCCTGTCTCTTTCTAACAGATTTCATCTTTCGTTTCCCCCTAGGAATATGCTTTTGTCTCCACATTCTCTCTGAGAACATCATTCTCGCAGGAGTTATAACAATAATTGAATCCCGGTGTTTTTCAAATCTTAAGAGAAAAACCTCTGCTTCCCTTCACATTCATTTTTAAATCTATTAGAAAGGTGAAGTTAACCATTTTGCATCCATCAAAATCACTGGATTGAAAAAGACTCAAAGAATCCCATTTAAGGACTGATTTATCTTTTGTGAATTGTACCTGGTACTTTGTTCAACTGAACAAGAACAAAAGTCAAACAAGAAAGAAATTCCGGTATGGTTGTTCCCCCACAAAACAAATGCAAGCATCTAACTATGAATTCATAAAAGCTCAATTTGTGAAATGCAGTAAATACATAGTTTTTTTCCCCCCTCAGTGCAACCAAATCCACCAGCCATTCCAAACCACTTACTAATTCAGTTTCCATCCTGGACTATATATTTAATACTAAAGAAAAGCCTCCTTTCTCATTGATATAGCTGATTGAAACTGAGAATACATTTTTATTTTTGACATAAACAAACAGCCTGCATTATGACAAGGGTTTCTTAAATAAAAAATTAGAAAGTTTCCATAGATTCTCAGCTCAGTCCCCTGGTCTCTGGAGCTCCACTTACCTAGAAAGAGCAGTGTACCCAGCACCAGGGTGCCACTAATAAACAGAGCCAGTGCAATCCGAATGCCTCGGTTGGTCCCCTTTCCAGTCTCCATGGTGCTGCCTGTTTCTCCTTCCATCAGAAGGGCCGGAGAGAAGACTCAGAAAGAAAGTCACTTTTCGTGGTTTGGTGGCTGGTCTCAAGGTTTGTCAGGCGTTTGACATTCAAGACTCTCTTGCTCGTCTGCTAATAGACAGCTTTAAAAAATTCCTGTCAGGAAACTTCCCCTCGACACCCTTTCTCAAATAATCCTTCACAAATGAAATAAAAGTAACTCAAAATATTGATTGCCTTGGCTCTCCCTTGACTCGACAAAACAAACAGAAGTTGCTTTATCTTGGTGCTCTCCCTCAGCAAAGTCCCTCTCAAGCAATTGTTTGGCAGGCTTTTTGCTCAAGCATTCCGAGTATACATGTTTTACTAGGTTGCTGCACAGATGTTTTAGCTATTTAAACGTATAGTCACTTGGGGAGGAAAAATGTTGTCTTTATCAAAAGTGGATTCTCAACCTCCCCCTAACCATGATAAGTTAGGTGGCGAGGATGGTGTGCATCCACTTCAAGATCTCAATTAGTTACAGATTTCTGCTATGACAGTCATTCTCCTTGTCTGAACTGTCGTCGTCAAAAGTTACTCTTTCAGTGTCTTAGTCCCCTTTTAAAGCCTTCTAAGAGTTCCTAGGATATCCTGGAGCATTTTATTTTAGGAACGTTGTGTATGATAGCATGTGCCAAAAATCAGTCATAGTCCACTGCAGTGCAAAGTAGCAATTAAGACAACCTACAGAGGCTGATGGTTTGGACTGGAACTTTATTTTTTTTTTTTTTTTTTTTTTAGGAAGAAGAAGAGTACTCTTTGTAGGGCTAAGAATTGTACAAAAGACAGCTAAGTATATGAATTAAGCTTATTATCAACCACAAACGATATAGTAAAAAGTCTTTTTCCCTGTGTGTTTTGATGAGCACAGCGCCCATGTAGTTTGTCCTCTAGCTCCTCCCAGGCAGCCTCTGCTTTGTAAGTTTTTGTGTTTCCCTTAAGTGGTTATTTCAGCAGCTTCCTGAGAATTAATTCAGACTTATTTGGTTCCACTAGAAAGATTGATTAGTCACATTCTTTGATTACGATCAAATTCAAATTATAAAAAGCTGCTTTCTTCCTGAGGAAGGGCAATTGACATTTCAATAATATTGAAAAGATTTGTACTTTTCTTCCTTAATGATACAGGTATTACTAATTCACAGCACAGTCAATCGCTACTCACCTGTGCCTATCCAGCCAGAGGTCATAAGATGGTGGGAGTATGGGGAATGATCCAGGAACTTCTGTAAACCAGAAAAACAAAATCTGTGCCCATAGCTTTGGCAGTGACACCAGATCTCAGCAGGTACCAATAAAGGAGGTACAACATGACGGCCCAGTTAACCCTTAATTCCACAGCATGGGATTTTTCCCAAGTTTAAATATTTCTTCTGGCTGGGAGATGGTGGGGCACACTTTTAATCCTAGCACTTGGGAGGCAGAGGCAGACAGATCTCTTAGTTCGAGGCCAGCCTGGTCTACAGAGTTGAGTTCCAGGACACTCAGAGCTGTTACACAGAAAAACCCTGTCTAAAACAACAAAATATTCCCTAAAACATATCTTAACCATACTTTCTGCTTGTTTCATTTCACTCCAAACTCAGGCAGATATATAATCCTTTCAGCAAGCTAGCAACATCATAGCATGGTGAAGCCCTTCTGTGTCCATTGGCTATCAATGTTACTTCATTGCTGATGAATTTTCCCCAAGAAAGTTTGTTCTTAATTTCATAATGCATCTTAACAGTGTGAGCTTCATGGGTCCAAGGACAGTATCTGTAATTTTCAGCCCTATAGCCCCAACAGCAACAGTTAATGGCCTAACACAGTGAAAGAGAAAAAAGAAAAGCAAAGAAAATGACTCAAGTTAAAAATGACCAAGTTATCCCTAGTTAAAAAGCATCTTCGGGAACCAGTTTCATTACATCTTTAGAAGGGGGCAGAGCTTGTAAATACTCTACTGATAATGATACTTCAGGTGGACAAAGTACTTTTGGTTTTGATTTCACATCAAACAAATATATATGACAGTAAATGCATTTGTAACTCCAACCTGAAAGCATTGCCTCAGGTGGCACAGGGCCTCAGATGGCAAGGTGGTGACGGGTTCATTGTGACATACTGCATATCAGCAGATGACAATGTCCCTGTGCACAGGGGAGAGAAAAGCCACTCAAGGATGACATAAGGGACTATTCCCTATCTCTTCCTTTCTCTTCCCACTCTCTTTGAACCTCAAGAGTCCTGGCCGGTTTGGAATGGTGACTGTGGGCTACCTACCTTAGACTGGTAAATCCCCAGAGGCGAGAGAAATTTGGGAGTCCCTTTAAAGTCCCACCCACCCATCATTTGGAGACAGGACTTCCTGAACGTTCAACATCTGAGAAAAAGAAAACAGAAAAAAAGAAAAAAGAAAAGAAAAGTAGCTGGGTGGTGGTGGCGGCGGCGCACGCCTTTAATCCCAGCACTTGGGAGGCAGAGGCAGGCAGATTTTGAGGCCAGCCTGGTCTACAGAGTGAGTTCCAGGACAGCCAGGGCTACACAGAGAAACCCTGTCTCAAAAAACCACAAAAGAAAGAAAGAAAGAAAGAAAGAAAGAAAGAAAGAAAGAAAGGAAGGAAGGAAGGAAGGAAGGAAGGAAGGAAGGAAGGAAGGAAGAAAAGTAAACCAAAAGACTAAACACATTTCCACTGATAGTAATAGAAAACTTGATGCTTTTCATTCCAAACTTAGACATGTGTAGAAAAGAATGCACTTGATTCATGAAAATAACTCTATGGAAGTAAAAACACAACTCACAGGATGTTAAAAATAGTTGGCTGAATATAATGTAATGTAATGAAGGCTCCTTTTACTCACCAAAGAAATTAAAGGAACATTTGAGAGTGGGTGGGATTGACGGAGGACAGGATGTGGGTGGATCATTCCTTATAAGGTGCATTCTTCATTATGTGTCATTTTCTGCATTAATTTTTCAGCCTTTTGGGAGATAGTGATTATCTTGTACTGAAAATAAAGGCACTTAAAAGCAAATTAGGATGAAAAAATACCTTAGGCCAAAATAAATAAGTTCAAGGTACAGCTGAATAATGAGTGTTCACAAAAGGCCAAAGAAGAGAACTGTAAAAGGAAGTACATATCAGCCCAATCTGGTCTATTCTCTGTTTCTGTAAATAGTTTTCTCGTATCACTTATGACTGCATTCATGCTACACAGCCAAAGTTCTATAGTTTTGTGTCAGACATTTTTGTCTGTGAAGTTTAGAATGTTTTACTCTATGGTCCATTGCAGATAAAAAAAAAATGCTACTTCTTCAAATGACATACAAGACCCATGCTCACCTGCAACTCAAAATTGCTCCAATCTATGCTCTTGAAACAGAAACCATTGTGTCAAAGAAATTGAAGAATGGATCTTTATCTGAAACTTCAATAATGAGACTATATAATATTATCCTGTGTGTTGGAGAATGAAAAGTCATTATCCCCAGGGAGGGGACTGTTCAAAGAGTCTCATTCTCTAGAGCTGTAAAAATGAGTTAACTGGCGATCGCTGCAGGGTAAATTTGTTGATAGCATGATACACATGCACTTGTTTCAAATCAAAACATTTCAAACCAGATTGGGTCTAAAATGCAATCAATTAGTGAATCAAAAGAAGTTTCCTGGCACTTTCTCACATTCCTGGCCATGTGCAAAAACTCATGAAAAAAAAAAAAAAACAAGAACTCGAACTAGAAATTCAAGAACGGTCAA
Source organism: Grammomys surdaster (assembly GCF_004785775.1). NCBI lineage: Eukaryota > Metazoa > Chordata > Mammalia > Rodentia > Muridae > Grammomys > Grammomys surdaster. Next base: position 3,373,588 of record NW_021604662.1, on the reverse strand, counting down.
CTGGAGCTGGAGAGATGGCTCAGAGGTTAAGAGCACTGACTGTTCTTCCATAGGTTCTGAGTTGAATTCCCAGCAACCATACGGTGGCTCACAACCATCTATAATGAGATAAGTAATAACATCTATAATAATCTTCTGGCCTGCACGCATACATGCAGCTAGAGTATTGTATACATAATAAATAAATAGAATCTTAAAAAAAAAAGAATGGTCAACTGGACTCAGGCATGAAAATACTTGAAACCTTTGGCAATTTCACCACAAAACCCTCCGTAGATCACATAAGCCTAGCCAGAATGGCAGTATCCTAATTCAGAAATCTGAGTGAGATTTCTCAAGAATTCCAAAATACGGACCTGAGAGAATTAGAAGAAGCTTGATACCATAAATCTATGGTCCTCAACTTCCCTAACGCTTAGACCCTTTGATAGAGTTCCTCATGCTGTGATGACCCCTAACCATAACATTATATTTTTTTTGCAACTCCAGAATCATAATGTAAATATTTCTGAAGACAGAGGTTTGGAGAGGGGTCATGATCCACAGGCTAAGAAACACTGACATAAAGGAAAGCTTGTAAATAAGCCAAGGCCTGCCTTGAGGTGCGAATTACTTGAACATTGCCCAGTTGCTCTGGGGACGAAAAAGTGAGATTTTTCTTAGCCAAGCTTGATAGCAGCAGCCTATAATCCCACCACTCAGGAAGTAGAAGCAAGAAGCTGAGAGAGACAGTGGCCAAAGTGACTGGGTTGCCGGCTGAAACCTTTCTTTGTGCTAGATAGTACATCCGATGATTGTGCACATGCAGGGGTCTTTGGTTTCAAGCTATAAAATCTCATGTGGGTAATTCATTTCAGTGAGGAAGAAAGAAATGATTCAAATCCTGGACAATGTTTTCATCCAGCCACTAGAAAGAGGATGGTGCAGGGGATAAAGAAGGAGTTAGACAGGAAAGCTAACTAGTAAAAGTGCCATCTAGGGGCTGTGCCGAGACCTGGTTGTTTGTTGGCTTCAGACTAGCCAAGTTCAAATTCTATGCCTCCCACTAATGAGATACATTACTTACTTTACACTGCTTTCTTGGAACATCTTTCCTAGTTAGATATTCTTATCTCTTTTTCACAGATAAAGAAATTGAAGTTTGGAGCTATTAAGTGATTTGCTGAAGGTCAGAGAACCACATTTGTCTGAAGGCCAACATGGTTTCAAATTCCAAATTCTTGCTCTCCCCTATTGCCTGATAAGTTTGCTTATCAGGTAATTAGCAAAGGTAGGCATAGCAAGTCAAAGGGACACTTGAGCTGCGGTGAAGGGATAAACTATGCTCCCTTTAATTCTCTTGTTTACAAGACTAATTATCAGACTTCAGTCCCTTAACAGGGACAGCGCTCATCATTTAATGTGGAGGGGGAAGGGGATGTTTTCAGTTGGAGAATATACAGAGCAATGCAGGAGATAGCTCCTGCTGTGTTGCTGTTGCTAATTGAACATTAGGAGAGATATATAAATCTGAACAGCTATTTAATTCATGTGCTCTACTTGGTCATGTTTGAGCCAGGGGGATATTTTTCCACTCCATGATTTTTCCTTTTACATTTTAAATAGCTTACAAAGTATCAGGTACCTTATGAATCTTCCTACATATTTCATGTTGGTTGATGGTGTCCCTCGTATGCCCTATTCTCCCCATCTCCCTAATGCTACCCTGCTTAAGCCTTTCCATCCCAGTGTTACCTCTTCCTCATTCAGGGCTTATATGTTCTACTTGATTCCTTGATTTTCTTAGCACCTTGAACATACAATTGTGTATTTCAGGTCTCATTCAGTCGATGCATATTATGTTGTCTGTTCTGCTGTATTCTCTGGGTAAAGTTGCTAAAGCTGACAGGGGGAAATTAAAGTAATATGATGGGCAAATGACAGAACCTAATGGAGACTCAACTCTGTCTAATATGCACTTGAGGTTTCTCTTCTTAGAATATGGTTAGACAACAAACACAGAGACAGTCTTTGAAAGAAGTTTATTAGTTTCCAAGAGGGGTCTATCGTGCCACAGAGAAGAATGGAACTGGACCAGGTTAGCTAGTATGCAGAAGAGGGGAGGGGAAACCATGAGCATGGGTGAAGTAAGGTAAAGAGCCGAATGGGCTTCAAAGAATGGTGCAAATAATTCCAGCAGGCTCTGGTCAATAGGAACAATGTATAGTGCACTAGTGCCCAGTGCACTGGGTGACCGAGGACAGCAAAGCAATGTACCCAACTGTGCTATCTTCAAAAGAGAAGATGCAGATATGAGTTTAGGAGTGATTATCTATCAAAGGCCCAGGCCAGTCTTTTATCTCTGGAAATCAGCTTTTTGTGGAAGAGATAGACCATCTAGTGCCCTGGACCATTCCAAGAGGGTCCCATCATAAAATACAGAAACCTTAATACACACACACACATCAGATACAGATCTCAACACATACCATTTACAATGCATCCCACTACACACTACATAGCGCTTTTTAAAAATTTAGCTAACTTTTCATCCAATTAGCATGTATGTACTCCACCTTCAGACTGCACAAGTCAACCCTGTACCCTCACTTACACCTCTAACCTAACGAAGACTGATTTCTTTAAACTTTAGTTAATAAGAGCTAATTGTTCAAGGGTCATATATTTAGATGTTTATGAAAACAAGAAGCTCTGAGGAATGGATCTCAAGTTGGAGAGGACTGGTTAAAACACACATCACTGGGCTCTAGCCTTGGAGTTTCTGATTCAGTAGAGGATGGGCTGATATTGGCATTTCTAACCACTTTCCAGATAATGATGTTGCTGCTGGTCTAGAGACCACATTTGGAAACCACTGGCTCAGAACAGCCATAATTCTCTTTACAGTGCAGTAAAGTGAGCTGAAGAACCAACAAAGCTAAACAGTAATCTGACGTTGTAAAACCAGTGTTGACAACTCAAAATGTTTAACATCCAGTATGCCTGCCACTGACCAGGTGTTACGTTTTAGGCTAAGTGTTCACCAAAGTACCATGTGCTGAAGGCTTGGCTCTCAGCCCATGGCACTTTGGGGAGGAGGTGGAACCTTTAAGAGGTACAGCTTAGCATGTGTTTGCCCCAACCCTTGGTGTGATCCCTGGAATAAAATTGGAGATTCTGACCCTTTTCTCTCCCTCTTTTTGGCATTCTAGCTGTGAGATAGTTTCATCATCCACTACTATCTCACCACAGGGTTAAAGTGGCAGAGCCAACTGATCATGGGCAAAATGTCCTGAAACTGTGAACCAAAACAAATCATTTTCTCTTCTTAAGTGTATTGCTTGAGGAATTTTTTGTTACATTTTGGAAAGCTCATGAACATTCCAAAAAAACTGGGTCCAATTTCAGTGGCCCTGCTGTACTTGGCATCACTTTTCAGTTGCTGGTTCTGGAGGGTCACAGAATTACTGGCATGCATCAGGCTGTAGGAGCCAGAGCTTGGAAGGAGGCATCTCAATGTTTAACAACAGCTGCAGCCAAACTGGTGGCAACCAAATGAGCTGCAGTCCTGAGTCAAAATTCAAATAGACTTTGGTTTCTCTGTTTGTTTATTTGGTTGGATTGTTGGTTGGTTTTCGAGACAGCGTTTCTCTATGTAGCCCTGGTTGTCCTGAAACTCACTCTGTAGACCAGGCTGGCATCAAACTCAACAATCTAGCAGTCTCTGCCTTCTGAGTGCTAGGACTAAAGGCATGTATCACCACCTCCCGGCTTCAAATAGGCGTCTCATGGCGAGTGAAACCCTTCAGTGGTTGGCTGCTGTCAGCACTTAGGGACAGTATCAAAATCCTTGTACATGCAATATACTCTGAACTCACATGTGGATGGCTCAATTTACATCCTACACGTCAGCAATTCTAAGCTCTTCCATATGCTCACATAGTAGTAGACCAGCTAAGGCTTTTACCCTTTGAGGAAAAAAAATCCTCTTTTGCCTGGAAAACTACTTCCTCGGGAAATTCAGACTCATCTTTAAAGAATCAACTCGGATTTACTTAGACAGATCTTCCCAGACCATTTTTCTTTCCATTGTCACACTTAGAAAGTATTGTAATAGTCTCTTGGTAGAAAGTGTCCCCAATTACAGGACTAGAGAGATGGCTCAGTGGGTAAGAGCTTATGGATCAAGAAGTAAGCTCTCAGCTACTGCTCCAGCATCATGCTGCCCTGCCTGCTGCCATGCTCCAGGTCATGATGGTCATGTACTCTCACCCTCTAAAACTGTAATGCTCGAATAAATTCTTTGTTCTATAAGTTCCTTGCTCAAGGTGTCTTATCACAGCAATAGGAACATAACAAAGACGGGATCCATGAAGGTTATACTTTGGCTTGCAACCGACTCTGACTTTGTAGTATACTCAATGAAAGTTTCCCAGGAAAAAGACCACAAAACTACATTTTCCAGGTACCCCTGAAAGCTAAATCTCTGGTAGAGTCTATCAATAGGAGTCTGCTGGGAGAGAAGACAACAGGAAGAATACAGAAGCCAGGTTTCATTTTTCTTTCCTGTTCTCAACTTTATCCAGGGATCTAGAAAGTAAGTAGGAACACCTACAAAGGCAGCATCAGCTGCTGCAAATGTGACACAGCAGAGGAGTCTGACTCCAGCAGCCACAGAGACAGTGGTATCTGGAGGCCAACTCTGGAACTGTGGCATTAGACACGAGTACCCCAGAGTCTGGGTCACATTCTCTCCCTCATTTTGCTACCTCAGCCTTAACAACATTGACAGTCTTTATGTTCTAGGTAAGTGCATCTCTTTGGCTCTCCCATTACTTCTGTAACCAACTCCTCACATTAAATCTACTGTCTGAAATACCAAGAGTCGTTTCTGCATTCGCAGCCAAGCACTCATGACTATCCTTCCCTTTTCTTTCCTTGAAATCCCTAGCTGCTACATTCATGGCGATGTATGTGGCTATGCAGCTAGGCAGAAGAGCACAGTGATAGCATTAGTGAAGGACAAGGTACCTGGGGGTAAAGTGGTTGATTTCTAGCATTGTTACTTACTGCTGTATGACCTTAGTGAAATCACCTGCTCACTCCCAGTCCCAATATGACAAAAGTAGTCAGTAATAATTTCTACCCAATAGGGTTACTATAAGATGAAGGGCTAAACATAGTGGTTGAGAGTGTGACTGGCATTATAATTGCTGTGCTTAATCTTTTATATCTTATCATCTACAGATATACTTGTATATGTTTCCCATGGATCTTTATTTTTATTCAGAACTACCTATGCATATGAGAAGTATTCAGTACAGGAATTTCAAGGTGGCTCAGCAGGTAAAATAACCAAGTCTGACGACCTGAGTTCAATCCCTGAGATTCATGTGGTAGAAGGAGCAAACCAACTCCAGCAGGTTGTCTTCATACCTATTTATACAGAGGCATCCATTCATGTGTATGTGCACACAGAGAAAAAGAAATAGAATTTTAAAAAAATTAAATGAATATTTAGTGCAGACCTGGATAAGAGAAGGAGAAAGGGAAGGAGGAATGAAGAGAAAATGATGACAGTGAAGAGGAATGGAATGTTTTATAACCACAAACTTGGTGCAGAATATTTGGTTGATTTTCCTTTTCATTGTCTACCTGTTTGCTTGTTTTTAGAGTCTCACTCCATAGCTCACATTAACCTCAAATGTACTGACCACGTTGGCCTCAGATTTCTTGGAATCCTCCTGGCACCTGAGTGATGAGGTTATATGTGTACCACCATGCCTGGTCACAATGATTTTTTTTAATGTCACCTCATCTCTTATCCTTTCTTTTGTTCTTCATTGCAAACACTAGTCACCCTCCACCGTCTACTCCCTGGTGGTAATAAAAACAACCAGATGCGAATACACAACATGGCTTCTTCCTGTTCTATAAGCATCTTGGGAGTTGAGACAATCATTTGGACTTTTTTTTGCCAGTTCTGGGATCTGACAGGGAATGTATGTGACTTTGTAGGATGAATATACTTGATATCTCAAGGAGATTACAGAAGTCAGCCTGAAAAGGCAAAGTTTACACTGTGAATTTTGTAGCCAAGAGAAAGAAAGCAATGCTTAGACAATTTTTCATAAACCTAGAAGAGTTTCCATAGTCAAGGACACAAAGGAATGTGTTTCTTTCAAGGTGGTAGTTATTGATTGTTGTCCATACGCTTTGTGAGTTATCATGATAATAACTTACTTCAGAATACTTAATGTCAAATGACAAATGCTCTGTGAAATACCAAGTCTTGTTTTGTTTAAAATCTCCCTTCTCTGGAAGTTTCTTCCAATAGAATATTCAGCTGGAAAGGGGTGGGAGGGGGGAGAAAGAATGCATGTCCATAAAATAGACATAAAAAAAGGGAAAGGAAATTGTCTTAGTTAGGGTTTCTAATGCTGTGAAGACACACCATGACCATGGCACCTCTTATAAAAGGAAAATATTTACTTAGGGCTAGCTTACAGTTTCAGAGGTTTAGTCCATCATCATCATGGAGAAAACCAAAGCAGCTTGCAGGAAGACATGTTGCTGGAAAAGGAACAGAGAGTTCTACATCTGGATCCACAGGCAGAAGGAAACTGTGTCACACTAGGTGTAGCTTGAGCATATATGAGACCTCAAAGCCTGCCTCCACAATGACACACTTCCTCCAACAAGATCATACCTACTCCAAGAAGGTTACACCTCCTAATAGTGCCACTACCTATGGTCCAAGCATTCAAACACAGTAGTCTATGGGGGCCATAGATATTCAAATCACCACAGAAACTAATATTTCTAAATTTTAAGTGTTAATTTTCCATTTTGTAATATATATGAAAGTTTTCAACTCTAAAAGAGCTGACTTAACACCACCATGTAATGGTTGTCATTACTCTTCTAAATATAGCTCAAGTATTCACTAGTCATACAGTTTGGCAATATATGAAATCAAATCCAATAGTGTTCGTATTTACAAACCACTTAAGACTATAAATCATGCTGCCAGCTATGAAATCATATATATATATATACGTATATATATATATATATATACGTATATATATATATATATCTATCCAATATATCCTCCTTCATTACAAATATATCCCATGCCCACAGAGCACAATTCAGAATTCTCAGATTCCATGGAGTTCTAGGTAGAAATATGGTGGCGAGCTGGTGCTAGACATTGGCCACTCCTTCTCTACATACACCCAACATTCTAGACAATGGGTACTAGAATGAAAAACTGAGAAAGAAAACCTAATGGCCACTAAAAGTACAAGGTGGTTTTAAGCAAATTTTGATATAATATTTTGAATTCTGTAGATACATTTATACATACAGTTTTGTGTTTTGGGGGGTACACAGGTGTAAGACCCTTCATTCCATGGCAAGGGGCATAGCTCAAGGATTGCCAGCATGGAGCATTGCTGAAGCCAGGACCCAGCAGGGCTTAGGGCTAGACCATAGTTCCCATCCAACACACCAAAGTAGATTAAAACTACAAGATTACTGTCAAGCAGAGAAATCACAATCCTAGGTGCCAGAAATGAACTATTAAGAGCCCTGACAGCTGAAGGAGAAAGGAAAAGACCTCGGTTATGGGTTCTTCAGGTAATTTTCGCAAGCTCATTTCTTTAAGCAGACAATGTTTTTCAATATGTCAGATCCTAAGAATATTTCATTATGTTATTATTATATAAAGTACACCAGGTGATGTATGAATCTTGAAAGTGTAATACATTATGCAAACAGAAAAATCATTTGTCTTTCTAAGGAGGTGAGGAACACTATATTACACAATAAGATGCTTTGCTTGAATTCTAAGCCATGAATTCATTTGAACTTTACTACTAAGTCTCCAAAACCTAGCATTATTTAATGGCAATAACTCCCAATCATAACCACTCAGATGATCAATTCCATCAAATTACCCATGTTCCTTTAATAGCAAAAAGGCTGCAGTGTTTTTTTGAAGCCAACACACCAAGTCCCATGGTATACTATAATTAAGAACAACTGTTTACTTTTTCTTAAATACAATACCCTGCACCCCTACCTCAAAAGCTAGACATTAAAGTACTAAATATAATGATCTTGGTAAGCCAAATTGCTATGTTCCTAGCAGCCCTTCCCTGCTGTTTCCCTTAAACATTTCTATCTGAAATGATAGAAAAAGAAAAAAAATAGAAACCTGGGAAATATACAGCTATGTACTTTGACCATATCTTCCACCTAACCACCAGTGTTTCTGTTTGAGCACTTAAAAACAAAAACATTCACTGCTCTCTCCATATTCTTTGCTCTGTCTGAAGCACTTTTTGTTTTCACGCATATTGTTTTAATGTTTATGTATACACCTTGCAGGACCATGAAACACTGGCCAAAGAGTCAGTCTCCCTGGGCAGATGATGGGATCTTGTTGAAATTTTTCAGTTTTCTTGGTTCCTTTAGTAAACGTATAAAAAGATCCAAGATTCTATTAACTAAATGAATGGTCACCTCATGGTCTCCATAAACTATGTAATACAAATTAAACATTCTGAATCCAAGAATCTGAAATCCAGAATGCTGCAAAATTTTAAATTCTGAGTGACATAACATTAGAGGGAAAATTCCAGGGTTGATAGGGCACATTTAAAATGTAGATAGGCTAAAAAATCTTATACAAAGTTACCTTTAAGGTGTGTGTGTGTGTGTGTGTGTGTGTGTGTGTGTGTGTGTATCATATATGAAGCATGACCTTTTAAATGTGGCTCATGGGACCTGGACATATTAACATATTATATTAGTCTGCTTCTAGCTGCTATGACAAACTAGCTTTAGACTGAACACTTTACAAAGAAAACAGCTTCATGAGCACAGTGCTGGCTTTTTTGCTCAGCCTTGTTGAGTGCCTTCTGGCTGTGTCTCAACTTGGCATAATGGTATATGCAATGAGAGAGATTAGGTGGCAAAACAGGAAGTCAAGACATGAAGGCTCACTTTATTTATTTATTTATTTATTTATTTATTTAATTTACATTTTGGTTTTTCAAAACAGGGTTTCTCTGTGAAACCCTGGATAACCTAGAATTTGATCTATAGACCAGGCTGACCTTGAACTCATAGAGATCTGCCCACCTCTGCCTCCCAAATGCTGGGATTAAAGGTGTGCTCTACCACAGCGGCTGGGTCATTCTTTCATAACATTTCTCAAATTCATTCCAGAAGACACTGTCTTCCGAGGGCAACACAATCACCTAATTACATCCCAGTAAGCCCACCTCTTAAAGGATTCTCCAATTCTATATTTCTATACACAAGCTCTTGGGGAAAAACACTATCCAAACCACACCACACATTCTTTATATTTAACTTCCTACAAAACACTTTGTGTGGGGAGGAGGGGCGTGGATTTCATACACTGAAATATTCAGTCCGCCAATCTCATAACATCAGCTATAATATTTGATAAAATGTGTCATTCAAAGCATCTTTACTAGTGTACTGTGATGTGACTGCTTAGCCTGATTCCAACATAATACTAATTTACTATTTAAAGTTAATGATTAAAAATATAGAGTGTAGCTCACTATATATTTCCAAAATGGGACAGTGTGGCTCTCCCTTGTAATTCCAGCACTCAAAAAAATGGAGAAGGATCAGGAATTCAAGGCTGGCCTTAGCTACACACCTCCAAACCCAGCCTAGGCTACATGAGATCTTTTCTTGAGGGAGGGAGGAAGGGAGGGAGGCAGGGAGGCAGGGAGGCAGGGAGGCAGGGAGGCAGGGAGGCAGGGAGGCAGGGAGGCAGGGAGGCAGGGAGGCAGGGAGGCAGGGAGGCAGGGAGGGAAGGAGGAAAAACATTCCAGCTATATTGTGATAAACTTTTTCCCTTTTGGAGACATTTTTAAGATAAAACATTATCCACTGACATTCTGTAGCCACGTCTATATCTTTTTTGGTGTAAACCCATCAACTGTTACTTTCTCAAAGTCCAAAGCAACTGTGGAACCCAAACACATGTCCATGAAAAAAAAGTTGTAGTTTTGTTTTGGATTTTTTTTCTTTTGCTTGCAGTGCTGGAAATGAAAACCAGAGCGTTGGGCACACTGTGCAAGCATGGGCCTATATCCCCAGCTACAAATGAAAACAAATGAATCTCAATCATGAAATGGATAATTTAGCCAAATGTTTTGGGATTAGTGGTATGCACAATAGAAAAAGAACGTTTTAACAGCTCAAAGCAACACTATCTTTGCTTACAGCTTACAACAATTTTTAAAGAAGAGGAGGAGGAGGAGGAGGAGGAGGAGGAGGAGGAGGAGGAGGAGGAGGCAGCAGTAGCAGCAGCAGCAGCAACAGCATGGAGACATGAAAGATCCAATTATAAAATGCAAGAGTTTAAGACACTGAATCTATATGGAAAATCAATCTAGGGAATAGTTTCTAAAATAAAGACACAATAAACACAAACCAAAAGAAACAGTGTGACAAATTTGACTACATCAAATCTTAAAAATTTGTATCCAAAAATATGGTTAAAAAATGAAAAGACTGCTACAAAAAGGAGACATGCCAAAGTACAGACAAAAAAGAAGTATTTGGGGCGGAGGAGATGGCTCAGTCAACAAAGTGCTTACTGAGCAAACATGAACGTGAAGACCTGAGTTTGGATCCCCAGAAACCACATAACAATCAGCATGACCTGCCCCTAGAGGTGTTACAGGTATGTTCACTGTGTCACATGTGCATCAGTAGGTGGCAGAGAGGAGAGAGATTATGTCTATGCTCACTGTTCTTACTCATGAACATCTAAATGGTTAGTAGCCAGCCTAGCGTTCCCTGAAAAAGTGAGCCTGAGACGGCCACCAGTACTGAGCAAGCCCAGACAGGTTCCTAAGGCAGGTAGTGAGGTGGAGATGCCCCTGGCAGGAGTGAGCCTGAGACAGATGACCCCCATATGGGAACAGACGGGCAGGCCCAGGTGAGGAGCAGCCCAGCACCATGGGGCCCTGACAGGATGTTAGTCTGAGATGACCACCAGTTTGGCACTGTGCAGACTTGGGGTGGGGGGAGAGGGGAGATGGAAGCAGACCATACCCAAGATAACCCTTGCCCAGTGCCACAATGCACGGGTGGGGCATAGCACTCCTGAGATGACCTCAAATACTCTGAGACCCCAGGCTCCACCGAGAGAAGTGGTCAAGAAATGCAGAGAAAGAGAAACAGAAAGATATGGGCACAATGAAGAGCGAACTGGAGACTCAGGGGCAGTAAGGAACAGCCTGATATGAGAAGCTGGTGATGCCACATGGGGCCATGGTGAGGTCCTGGCCTGTGCTGCCACCTGGGGCCACATCTAAGTCCTTTGTCCTGCAGCAGCAGGGATCTGTTACCATCAAAGGCCAGGTACACATCCTTGGTCTGGGCTGCTGCCTGGGGACATGTTGATATCTGAGGGCTGTGCAGTATTGACAGACCCCAAGCCTGAGCATTATGGGAGAGCTCACCCCACCATTAGCCAGCTGCAGTACTCAGGAGAGCAGGCCTGCTCATCACCCAGGAAGCACAAGAGAACTGGCCCTGGTTGCAGCAGTTGCAGGTGAGCTGGCCCCGAATGTATGAGCATAGGAGAAATGGCCCTGCCACTGGTCTCCTGTGCAGTGGCCAGGAAGAGGGAAAGACACCCTCCTCCCTCTTCTCCTTGCCACCTGTGGCAGTTGGGAGTTCTAGCCCTGGGGACATGAGGGCAGGAGAGCTGTCCTTACCTCTCACTAGCTGCAGCACAGTAGAGGTGATCCTGATAGCAGGGACACAGGCAAGATGTTCCTGTCGCTTGTCTGCTGTGTGGTAACATAAGTGAGAGAGATGCTCCCTCCAGGCAGAACTGTCCCTGCCCTCACCTACTGCACCACTCAGAAGAACAGGCCCTGCACCTTACCTGGGAAGCATAGTAGAGCTGGCCCTGGCTGTGGGGGTTGGAGGTGAGCTGGCCCTGAGGGTGTGAGGATAGGAGGTCTGGCCCTGCCACTTGTCTGCCTTGTGGTAACAAGGGTGAGGGTGAAATGTGCCCCTGCCCTCATCCCCTGACACCTATGGCATGCAAGAGAGCTGGCCCTGAAGTCATCAGAGAGGGCGAGCTGGCTCTGCCCCTTGCTAGCGGTGGCATTGGACAGTCCAGCTGGGACAGGGTAGGAGAGCTTGCCCTGATGGTGTGAGTCCAGGAGAGTTGGTGGGCTGGCCAAGATGCAGGGCTGTGAATTGGCCCACACAACATCTAATTCACCAATGAACTGCTGGAGTGTGTGAAGGAGCCAGTCCTATAGATCCAAAACTAAAGGATCTCCATGACACAGGGCACCAAGAGGATATTCCAGAGGAGTCCCAGTGAGGTTTCAGTATTTCTAGTATAGCAGAAGCCAGAGGCCTCGTACCAAACCAAGTCACTGTAATGAACATTTGCAAGCAAAAGTGTAAACAAAAGGATACACTGTGGGAGGCACTGTGACACACTACAGCTTCCACAAGATTTTTTATCCTCTGTTGGGGAGGAGTTTGCAAGGGTGAGGGTGGGTATGAAGGTAGGGGATGAGTGGAATTAGGGTGCACAAGGTGAAGTTCACAAAGAACCAATAAAAATATATTTTTTAAGTTGGTATTTAAGAATCCCAGTGCTGGGGAAGTGGGGAAACGAGGGTCCCTGAGGCTTACTGTCCAGTCAGTCATGTCTAATCAGTGTTCCAGCTTTAGTAACTCCATCGCAAAAATAATGGAAAGTGAGAAAGTTACCTGGCATAGACAGCGACTCTGCAGACACATGGGACTGGACACTCACAAACATTCAAACACACTCAATATTATTCCAACAATTTAAAGAAAAACATGTATTAGTAAGAAAAAATAGATCCAAGGCAGGAATGATGCCCTGTTAGCTGAGGCAAGATCTTGAGTTCTAGTGCAGAGAGAAAGGGAAGGAAGTAAAGGGACAGAATTGTAGGTCACCTCTGCTGATTTTGCCAAGTGCTGTGATCATGTCTGAGCTTTATCAGCTTTTCATGTGAGGTATGAATATTCCCTAACTTCTTGTTGCTAAAATTTCTTTCCAGGAGAGGGAACATAAACATCTACCCTTCCTCGTAAGGTCCCAATGACAAACCAAGGTACAATTCCAAAGTTCTCTCTGAGGAACTAATGAATTTATTAGTCTTCCTTACAGTAGAGAATGTTGATGCTCCTCCAATGGGAAAAGCCAGACTGGAAATTCTCTACACATCAGGAATGTGTAGAGAATAACCAATAACCACATCGATGAACCTTCCTCCTCTAGATTTCCCTAGCCTATACAGTCTAGGCCTTCCCTGAGGCCGTGTGTAGTTAGGGCAGTGTTGCACACAACAAGGAAGGAGGTGCTGATACTCAGTTGAGGGTCTCATGATCTGTCATTTTCCTCTATGAGGAAGTGTAAACAGTCAATAATCCCAGTTGGAATGATCTTTTCTAGGTGGACACAGCTGAACTCCCAAAGATGGCAGTTGCTTGGCTTCCAGGATAGTCTGTACTATCTGATAGTTCTCCATTGCTATTTTCTCAGTAACATTATTGCAGAAAACTGGCTTTTCCATGAAGATGTTTGCGTTAGTCATCTAAAGTTTGAAAGCTTTTGCATTTAGGCTTGATTAAATGCCTTTGTTCCAGCAAAGAGAAAGCCATCTACCCCTCTAGTTGTTCCTTTCCTTCTTGATGCCAGTGACCAACTGAAACATAAATTGCTCATTATTCTTACTGTTAGCTTGAACTGCCTGCTAAGCCAGTTACTGGGTCTTACATAGACAAATCTTTAGACCTAGTCTATATATTTTAATACGTACCAACAGCAGCTTCCCCTCCTCCTACTCCTTTTAGTCTCCCTCCCTTCACTCTCCCCAAGATCCTTGTTATTGATTACAAACACTATGGCTGCCAACCCCTGATGATGTGAAGGGCAACGGGGCATGATCTTGAGTTTCTAAGAGCTCACACAGCTTTTTAATATAAACATCTAACCTTAACCAATTTTATCATACAAATGGAAGACTGCCCAGCTGCCCAGCTCTCCCTTAAAGGAGCCCTTCCAGGACAGTCAAGAGTATCTACCATCTTTATTGCTCTCATTGAATTATCTTTTAACCGTCTATTAACTAGGTGACGTGGAGAAACTAAAGGGAAAAAAAACTGGGCATTTGGGAGGAATGAAAGTAACAGGTTAGTGATTGTGAAGTCTTAAGACTTTGTGGATAGTATTCTTTGAATTCTACTGCTTGATTTCTGGTATATTTTAAAATCTGATACCTGTTAATGATAACAAAACATAATCTCTGAGCAATTACTTTGTGCCAAGCACCAACTGAAGCAAGGATTATGTCACTGGACTGAAAATATCTGGACAGAAGTTCCGCTGTCATTATCCCCCTGTGGATGCACATACCGAGAGCCAAGGTCTGGCCAGAGTCATCAGAGTCAGGATTCAGTCCAATAATCTGAATCAAGAGCTTCTGCTTAAAACTACTTTCACACTCTACATCTCAGGAAAAGTCTTTGCAGGAGCTGGTGTTTTATAGCATGACTGCAGTGCGTACATGGAGTGCTTTTGGTTCAGGGTTCATTGTCACATTTTCACACATGTATGTAATTTCAATACATTCACCCCTCATCTTCTCTTCCCTTTCCACTGATGAGTGTGGGGAAGAGAGATGTGGCATCTTTACACACTGTTGATGGAAATAAACTGAAAAGACAGAGAGGAGTGTAAACTGAGGCAGCCATTATGAAGGGTCTCATAAAAACCTAAAAGCTGAGAATGGAAGTATTATATGATCCAGTTCTACCACCCACTTCTAATAATATCTCCAACAGACTATTAAGTCAGCATGCCATAAAGACACTATCCATGCTTACTGAGGCAATGTTCACAACAGCCAGGCTATGGAACTAGCCCATGAACAGATGAAGGGATACAAATTACTGTCTTCACTCCATTTGTTGGCATCAAGCTAGCTTACTGGTATATACCCCTTCAACATCATAGTTTTTTAATTGAAAACACTAAGTAAAATGAGGTGAGCTTAATTTGTTTTCCCAAGTCTTCCACCCCACAACATGCATATTCTTGCTATGCTTTCCTGATTGGCAGAGAATTCTGTTGCTTGATCTTGGGTTTGTTCAAACATAGAGCTGTAAGACATTAGCATGCATGGCACAAATCAAGGATGGACCATGGCTTCCATGATGTGCTTGCCCTCTTGCACATCTGTCTGTCAGCAGATGTCTCAGGTAGCCACTGTTCTAAAGAGAATGAGAAACACATGGAGCAGATCTAGCTCCAATCCACAGCTAGAGCAAAACTCAGCCAGGCCCACTGTATCTTAACCCCAGACCAGCCCACAGCTGGTTGAGAGAGAAATCAACACTTGTTGCAATAAGCAGCTGAAATTGCAAGTTTGCTTGTTATAAAATAGTAAACACTTGATAAATAAAATTTTCCCCACTGGCTATGTATAAATTATCTTCATATTACCATAACAAAATAACCAAGAAAATTCACTTATGAAGAAAGGTTTATTTGGACACATAGTCCTGAAGGTTCTACTCCACAATCAGGTAGTCAGTTTGGGGTTCTAGAGAGGATGACTCATCAGAGGAGGAATGGGTAACAGGGCAACTCACTGGTATCATGAGCCAAAAAGAAGAGAGCGGGACAATGAATAGAATCCCACAACCCCTTTTAAGGGCATGGCCCCATCACACAAAGGACCTCCCAGTAGGTCCTACCTTTCATAGGTCCACAGCGCTTTTCCAGCAGTGCCACGCCAAGGAACACACCTCTAACACATAAAACCTTAGGACACACTCATCAAAAACACAGCAAGAAGTCTAAAGGGCATTAGTATTGATTTCTTAGAAATGTTCTAAGAATAGACCATAAACTGGGTCACTTCAGTAACAGAAAAATTATTTTCTCATACTTTGGGAGGTTAGAAGTCTAAAATCAAAGTGGTAGAAAGGCTTCCTTCTTCTAGAAACTGTGAGGAAAAATCAGTTTGCTATGTTCCTTCAAGCATCCCTCAGCTTGCAAAATAGCCTTCTCCTCATACCCTCACAGGCCTCAAATACTCCTTTTTTATTTTATAAGACCATCAGCCATATCAAGTAAAAAGTCCACCCAAACATCTTACCATCTACAAAGATACTAGTTCTAAACAACATTGTAGTTGTAGGCAGGGTGGCCAGAGTGGAACTTCAGCATCTTTGAGAGAGAACACCATCCCCCCATCTTTCAGGGGAGGGTATGTGAAATTAACACTGGAGAGGTATGATAGCTTTTTGGAAGTAGGAAATTAATGAATTCACCTTTCTATATAGCTACAATGGGCTATAAAACATGTTAGGTTTTCTATGGCTTCTTGTGTGTATGTGAAAATAGGGAAAACATGTCACAATCCTCATGTAGAGGTCAGAGAACAAGTTGTGGGAGTCAGCTCTCGCCTTCCACCATGTGAGTCCTGGGATTCAAACTGAGATCAGGTTTGGCAGAAAGCAACTTTACCTGCTGAGCCACCTCACCAGCCTCAGTGTTAAACATTTTATCACACACACAAAGCAAGTGCTCTTTGTCCCTGCACCTCCCTTAAACTGTAAGAGGTGTGCTTTCTTTATAGCTTTCACTGTATTAAGCCTATACTTCCCTTCACGCTTCTATTTCCAGCAGCTCTCCTAATGTCCTGTTACTGTGGGCTGGTATATTACACTTATTTTTCTTTGCTTCTAAAGAGGCTGCCTACACATTCTTTCCTTTCCATGTTCCCCTGATTATACTCAACACTGGTCTCCTCTGACCCCCTACCCAGCTACTGCAGCCAAAGTGCTTTAATAAGTGCTATGGAGAGCTGTTCTAGTATGTCAGAATGGAGCTCTGTGACCTCTAGCCTTTTCCTTTATTACTCTTTGTACTTTCAATAAACCTGCAAAGGACCTGCACACAAATTGAAATTTGTTCCAGTTTTTACTCTTGACAGAAATAAGCATACTCACCTAAATCCATAAAATCAAAGCACTATCCAGGGTTCTGCAAATTGCATGTTTAGTTGGGTCAAGAATACAATCCCTTATCCTATATTTAGAACTCTCAGTGCACAATGTCTGAACACAGAACACGGTTCGCAGTCCTTTCCAAATCAAACAGATTTGAAGTACCTGCACTGCTCAGTCTCCATTTCTGGGACTCTACATACCACCATTGTATGGTGACTTTCAACGGGTGGGGAGAAGAGCACAGTACTTTTCAGAGACACCTTGGGAGCTTAGACAGGAACATCAGATTAGTGGTTAATCAGACTGCCTTTCAGTTGTTAATACAGGGATTGAAACTAAGCCCTCGCACATGCTGTCCAAGCACTGTACCAACCAGCCCCACTTCTGGGCCTGCATTCATATAAGATTCACAACAACATTACTAATCATTAGAAATGAGTTAGGAACTCGTGTTAGAAATTACTATAGCAACACCTACTACTATATAATAATGCATCATTGATATTTAAACATTTAGATTCAGCAGCAGTTCAGGCTACCACTTTTACTTTTTGTACAGTGTAATACACACACACACACACACACGCACGCACACGCACACACACACACACACGGAAAATGCCCAAGAAAGCCAGAAGAGGGTACTGGATGCCCTAGAACTGGAGTTATAAGTGGTTATGAGCAACCTGAGAAGGGTCCTCTGCAAAAGTAGTACAAGCTCTTCATTACTGAGCCATGTCTCCAGCCCTCCTGGATTTACTTAATAACTTACTAGGAAAGTTATTTCAAACTCAAGCAGCCTTAAGTACTTCTGTCAACTCAGCATGGATAGAAACACCTATATTGAAACTCCTGCCTATATTCTAATGTACCACTTGACAACTTGACAGCGTTTTTCTTCCAATATAGGATCTAGTCTACACCAGAAATGACATTAAGTCATCTGATCTACAGAGCCTCTTTAAATCGGTAGCCATTCACAGCCTGATTCTTTTAACATTACTACTTTTAAGATTCTTGTGTCTACATGTATGTTTGTATACTATGCGCATGCCTAGTGCAGTCAGAGGCCAGAAGAGGGACTCGGGTCGCCTGGAGTTGAAGTTACAGGTAGTTTCAAGCCACCTGCTATGGAATGGGTACTGGAAACTGAACCTGGATCCTCAGAAAAAGCAAGTACTTCTTTATCCACTGAGCCATCTCTCCATCAATACTTTTATTAACGTGGCCAAGATTAGACTAGGCCAGGAATAGTAGTTGCCTCGCACTGTGAACTCCCTGCCTATACACACCCTATATTTGAAGAGTGCATAGCCTTTAGGGTTAAAGGGTTCGTGGTTAGGTTCAGATAATCCATTCTCATTCTTAGCCAATACTGTATAGGTGACATGTAGGTACCTGTGGAGGCTAGATGGCAGCATCAGATTCCTAGAAGCTGAAGATAAATATGAGTATGGATGCTAGAAGCCAAACTAGGGTCCTCTGCAAGAGCAATAATCAAGTGACCAGAGACAGTCTCAAACTATAAACAAGGAACCCGGATGAGCTATGAGTCTTGCACTCTAATCTGTGGTATAGCCGGCATTAGAACAAGCCAAGGCAGTCCTCCCTATGCTGGTCAGGGGACAAGGGGACACTGAGTACAGGGAATCCACTTAGCATTGGTACAATGGAGATACCTAAGGATCAGGCCAGTGAAGAGCTAATGGGAAAAAAAAAAGATGTGGTCACAGAAGTGGCCACCTGCAGATCTGACATAAAATTTCAGTTTTCTTCCCTATGTTTACATTCTCAAGTTTCTAGTCTCTTTAGTTACATGAAGAATGAACCCAGCAAGAAAGGACTGGGCTTTGACGTTTCCTTTCACACACTGGGACTGCACTCTTGCTCTGAGCAGGCCACACTACCCACTTCACACCAAATTGCTTGGATTCTTGAACAAGCCTAAATTCAAGTAAGTCCTTCGAGCCACCTTTCTTTTTCCAGGGTCTAACTAGCAAAAGCTATTCTAAATAACTTACTCATTAGAGTGCATTCTAAAGTCAAAAGTATTTCCTATGTGCACTGAACTGTCTTCATCTGCCTCATGACACTTTCTAAGTAAAATGTCCAGTGGCAGAATCAGAACCCAGATCCTGGTGTGTCTATTCCTTTTCACCAAGACACTATCACTGCAGACTTGTAACACTAAACCAGCTATGGACAAAAGATGCAAGACATGTATTGTTTATATAGCACAGTTGTAGAAACAACTTGAAATAAATATTGAATGTGATGGGGCCAGGCAAAGCATGAGATAATTTGATATTGGAAGGATACAGATGGGAGAGTAGCTATGTCAATTCAGACATATACACAGGAGACCAAGGTGATATCTAGAAAAGAGAGGATAGTGGAGCTCAAGACATGGATCAAAAGTTGAAAGTGATTACTGCCTTCCAAAGGATGAAAGGCAGTGGGGGAAGATGGAGATGGGGAAGAGGGAGGAGAGAGAAGGGTTAAGAGCACTTATTGCTCTTCTAGGACCCAAATTTGGCTTCTAGTATCCACATCAATGAGCTCACAATTGTCTCTACCTCCAGCTTCAGGGAGTGCACTAACATGAACATTCATGCACACACCTATATACTAAATAGTAATATTTTGTAAAATAGAGGGTGTGAAAGTGCTAGGGCTACACATGTGATCAGAATCACTCAGTGTGAACCTAAGCTACCATCATAAACCTTAACTGAGATATATAAGAATTATAGAATAATGTCAAGAAAATGTCTAAAAACTCCAGGGTCAAAGCCAAGTCTTTTACTATCTGGGGCTTTCTATCTCTGGGGGAAGGGGTGGAGCAAGTTTCTTGTGCTTTCTGGGGGACTGGAGACCTTCAGTCAACAGGCTGGATGGCCTGCCTCCTTACCCAGGAGAGCTCTCAATTTGCTTATTCATTTACATTCCTGAGCCAAGTTGCAGAGAGAGGGCCTACTCCCTAATGCTTCATCACGAAGGAATTGCTCTCTGAAATGATCACATAGTTGGTCATTTCACAGAAAAACTGCCTGCATTAGTGAGCCAGCCTAAGCATCCTGGGGACCTACAGATGCATGAGATAAGTATACCTGCCCAGTCACATTAATCATCTTATTTCTCAGGGAAATCACAACTTGAGAGTATTTGGAAAGCTTTCCAAAAGCACTGGGCTATTTCTTGCTGGTGTTCTATTTCTCATTTTTGAAATGAGTAAAGCAGAAATCAGTGGAATGGCTGCATCAGGTAATTGAGATTTTAAATGCTTTTGGCTGAGGAAAACTAGCCTGCCAGAGTTGATTTGCAGTTCTGAGAGAGGAATGAAGGAAACATGAAGGGTACAGTGGTCCTCACCCAGGGTCTGCAATGAATTCTGTTCAGTCAGAAACCTTCATGGGAAAACATCTGTATCTCTCTCTTCACTGGCTTCTCACTGAAATTTAGCATTTCCCTCAAGTAGGGATGTAGGTGAAAAATCATGTTATTACTGGCAGTTTCTATGACTCTGTCAACAAGAGAAATCAACACCTTATCACATTTCAGTACAGATCTTATAAACGTTTACCCTTATTACTACATCAAAATTATATTACTCAATGCACCAATCTATCCAGCTACATAACAGGTTAATAAACCAACACAAATATTAAAACCATAAATTTTTGAAAACTAACGTAACAGACTTCCAGCTAATCTTATCTACTGGATTTATTTGAAAACTGTTTCCAAGAAGGGAATCACTTTTCACTAGACAGCTCTCAAAGTGACCCAAGGTACAAGAAGTGTTAAGAAATCCTGACTGAGGCTACAGATTGCTCAGTGATTAAGAGCACACTAGTTGCTCTTCCAGGACTGGAGTTCAATTCCTAGAACCTATGGCGGTTTATAACTATCTAGTAACTCCAATCTCCAAGGACATCAGCCACACAAGTGTAAACATGTGTGCATGAAAACCGCCCATACACATACAAAATTAAAACAGCAAGCATTAAAAAAAAATCCTCAGGGAAGCCAACAGTGGTACAAATACTCAGGAAATTGGAGGAGAATCACAAATTCAGGGCCTCCCTAAGCTACCAGAATTTAAGATTTAGCCTGGACAAACTTAGTGACATCCTGTGTCAAAATGAAAACTAAGGATATAGCTCAGTAATAGTGTACTTGTCTATCATACATGAGGACCCAGGTTCAATCACCAGTACCAGTCCCGGAGTTGGAGAGGGAAGGGAAGGCACCCTGAGGAATCATCCACCTACTGAAACCTAAATTTAAATTGCAGTCCTAAAACCAAGTCTGGAGATGAATGTCCATAATCATAGCCCCCAAGAGGTAGAAGCAAGAGAAACTGAAGTGTGAAGTCATCCTCAGGCTATATAGTAAAATTTAAGGCTGACCTGGGATATAAGACCAAAAGAAAGTACCGTCAGGCACATTTACCCTTTAGGCTACCCTACTCAATGATATCAACATCTCATTCAGAACATAATTTGAGACTTAGCAAAACAACAGAAATGAATGGTTATTAACTAAAAATATTTTAATGTCAGCAATTATCTGGTAGAAAGATACTAGGCAGGGAGCTGAAGGGATGGCTGATGAGTTAAGAGCACGTGGTGCTCTTGTAGACACTCTGGGTGCGATGGTTTGTATATGCTTGGCCCAGGGAGTGACAGGCACGTTTAGGAGGTGTAGCCTTGTTGGAGGAACTGTGTCATTGTGGGTGTGGGTTTTAATACATTTGCCTGGAAGCCAGTCTTCTGCTAGCTGCCTTTAGAACAAGACATGGAACTCTCAGCTCCTCCAGCCCCACATCTGCCTGGATGCTGCCATGTTCCTGCCTTGATAATAGATTGAACCTCTGAACCTGTAAGCCAGCCCCAATAAAATGTCATCCTTAAGCAAGTTGCCTTGGTCATGGTGTCTCATCACAGCAGTAAAACCCTAACTAAGACACTGGGTTTGGTTCCTAGCACCCATAAAGCAGCACATGGCTGCCTATAACTCCAGCCCTAGGAATCTGCCTCCCTCTAGCATCAGGTACACCTGTGATATATACATATATGCAGACATACATACACATAAAAAAGGGTAAGGCTTTAAGAAAACACTAGGCAACCAGGTGATCAGGTCAGGTGTTTCTTCAAGGTCTCATAGCAGCTCCTATGTAATAACAGGATACTAAACACTGCTGACCAGTTGGCTTCTGGAATAGTATGCACTCCAAATAAACGCTGTCAGAGAGATGTTAAGTAGCTAGTGCCACAATGAAAACAACTACTGTTGCCTTTTCTGAGCAAGTCTTGCCAGAGAGACTCCTTCAGTGGCAATAAAGCGCTTTGAAATCGGAGCTGTTGCCAGGGTGGTGATGATGGTACATGCCTGTCATCCTAGCACTCAGGAACCATTGAGTTTGAGGCCAGCCTGGTCTACAGAGTGAATTCCAGGAAATTCAGGGCTACACAGACAGCCTCTGTCTAAAAACAAACCAAAAAGAAAAAAGAAAGAACAGAGCTATCAGATGAACCACACTGTGAGCAGCTCAGAAAGAGGCCAACATAGAACGTAACACATGCTTTTCTTCCCTCTCCCAGGCATAGTGGAGACAGGATGAAATTGATCAATTTATTGACAGACAGATGACAGGCAGAAATACAAACTCTTGTGTCAGCAATAGTTAGGGAAAGCAAAGACATGACTATTCAAAGTCTACAGGAAGGAACAGCACATTTCTTTTTTATTTGGATAGTAATGCTCTAGCCCATTAAAAACACCACAAACCCAGCCTTCCCCTGGCCCAGTTGGATCTGTCTTATAAATATTCAATCACATTTCCAAGAGAAAGCAGCATTTCATGTCTTAATAAATCAATTCTTAGTATCTGCTGTGTTGAACAGAATTTAAACTCTATTCATATTTGTTTTGTCTTTCATTTTAAAAAAAAAGGCAGGACACCATAATATATTCCACTGTTAAGAGACTTTCACACTACATAACGCTACAGTCATTAAGAAAAATAACATTGCTGGATCAATTAGCATTCTTTTAAGAGGCAGCCAAAGCAAAGGTGGGTTTTAGTACAGCACAGGGTAGGGAGGGTGTTGGTTCAGTTTGCATGCTTCTGTGTTAAAATAACAAGGACTCAAAACTGAGATCCTCCTTCAGCAAACACAAAGAAATTAGTCACGTCTGAGCTCACTTTTATCACAAGATAAAAAATTCTTTCTTCCTCCTCTCAACACCACTTCCTTCATTTTCTCTCAAATCTATCTTCCAAGTAGCCTTGCATAACCTTATCCTCTTCATTTCTGCCACCTGGTGTTTAGCAGGACCTGAGTCACCAGAATTATGAGTGGATCTGTGGTTATGGCCTCAAGTATCAAGTATCAAACATCAAGCAGGTCATGCCTCACATTAATATTATCCCAAAAGCTTATATACTTGTTTTCTTTACTAAAATGGAAACAAGAAATAAGCTGTGTCATGGTACAAGCTCAGTTCTTGCAAGCTTCTAGGCAAGCCTGGGCTACATAAGAAGCTCCAGGTTAGACTGGGCTACATACATACTATCACTTTGTCTCAAAAGTAATAGTAAGAATAACAGTACAGTGGGTGAGGGGGCAATAGGCCTTAACTAATATTATAACTGTAGCAATACATTTGTTTTCAATCCTCCACAATATACAATCTCTTTCAAAGCACTGGGGAAGAATTTGGATGGAGAAGTGTCTACTAGGCTGTTTTTAACCTATCCATGCACAAAAATATTGTTTATTTTCAAATATCTAATTTGAACATGACTATCAGTTCCTTTTATTCTCTATTGTTTCTTCTTCCAAATCACGTCAATCTAATCAAATGGCAAAGGCCTGCACTCACTTTTAAAAATCATTTGTCCTACCCTGTCTCATTTGTTCATTCCTATCTTGGGAGGAACAATGAAACTTTTTCAATGTTGAGCCTGATTCTGAGTGTAATTTTTCAAATGTTTTACTTTTTGTAAAAAAAAAAAAAAATTCTACTGATATAGTATAAATATTTTACACAAACAATAGGATAGACAATTTGAATTATCCACAATACAATACCAAGTTTATATTCACATGCACTTTCTTAAGAGTTAAGTTGTTTTGTCACAGGACTACATGAACTCTAGTGTGCACTAACTAGCACATCCTACAGTCTTCTCAAAGGCCTTTGTATATCCATCTAATTTATCAGTGAGAGTGGTAACAGAAATCATCTTTCTGTTGATAGTTTTCACCCTTTTTAGTCAGGCAAAATCTTCTGCTATCCTCGGGACAACTTTATAATGTGAAGGTGGCAAATGTAATAGATTGTGGATCATTCACCACTGTGATAAATGGAGTCCCTCCAACAATCAGCAAAGGCCTTGAGGCCTTCTCCAAAGACATTACGCAGTTACAGAACAGTCTAGAATACACCTTCACCCTAGGCCATCAGGTAAGATAAGAAAGAGAAAAATGAGCTGAAATAAAGGGACAAACACGAGAGGTCTCCTTTGTCATTTTAATTGAAGCACTGCTAATCACTCTTTTTAAACCTTTAAAAGCACCAAATTTTAATACCTAAGTCAATTTGGGGGTGAGAGGGGAGAAACACTATCAGGATCTTCTCTCCAGAACAAAACAATGATGTTCATTCCTCCACATGTCCAAATTAAAGGTCTACTGAAACCAAAACAAAAACCCAAACCCCACACAGAGGAAAAAAAGATACTAAAATCACATTCTAGGGGGTCAGTGCATTCCGCAGTCTTTGCTGGTCTAATTGTCCTTCGGCTGACTTTTAAAAATTAACACCCTAACTCATCAAAATATACATTTTTCCCATTGGCTTTTTTTAAATTAAAAATAATAATTAAAAATGAAAACCACTTGAAGGAATTCATGAACAGTTGCCTGACTCATTTGATGGCATATACGGCATATGGAGGTCAGGAAGGTGGCTTGCAGCACACGTCACAGGGGATGCTCTTCTTTAAGGCTTAGCTTTCTTCCAAACAGTGTAAAATACCCACCTGGACAGGAAGTCAAGGAATAAGGAAGATCATTCAAGGAGGAACAGGTACCACTTAACGAGTATGTAGGCCTACAAACTGAAAGATAGACCCAGATTTGTGGGCTTAGGTACAACACTGTGGTGACAGCACAAAAGCTTTAAAACAAGACCACTCTGTAGCATGTGACACTGTGCTACACCATGTGGGACATCTGAAAGGGGGATTGAGTGAACAAAGACTAAAGGACTGCACTCAGTTCTCTCGTGTATCACTATTGCTTCTGCTCTGAAGGTTTTTCCAAAGGTTTGAAGAGTCAGTATGAAGGAAGAAAAGAAAACTGAGAAGGATAGGAGGAAAAGAAAAGGGCAAGGGGGGCAGGAAATTGTGAAAGGTAGAACAGAAGAAGGAAAAGGGGGTCTAAAACTAAGAAGTTTCCTCCCACATTAGCCCTATCTCTCAAAAGTCTAAGCATGACAAAGAACATTAAGAAACATGGGAGCAATGGAGATGCTAAACCCCCACGAGCCATTGAAGAACATGGCTGCCCAGCTTACCCCCCACCCTCCTTTTTGAATTTCCAAGGAGGGGTCCCAGTTAGGTTTGAGACTCAGGTTTATATACTAAAGAGCTAACTCTGTTGTTAGTATTAATAATGGCAGCATATGGTGTACTTAGATGCTCTGTAAAGGTAGCACATAATGTCATGGTCAAAGGATACAATTCCAAGTATGAAGGGACACAGACAATCTCTTTTGAGAATTCCACAGGACAATACAGGCGCCCCAGCTGTTCTTCATAGAGTGATAGGGCTTCAGTCAAGTTGACACAGTTCCCCTAAATCAGAGAGAAAAGTAAACAATGGGATTTCTAAGACATATTCATTTGAAGGTCTCTAATAAAGGTAGAACAATTGGACCTTGAGATAAAAGTTCTTTAAAAATGAGATGAGGAATCTTTACTTCCATAAATTGCAATGAATTCTATTTATGAACTCATTAGTTCATTCTCTTTCTACCTCATTTACAGTGCTATTTCAAATTATTCAAGTATGAAGCAATAGGAAGCAGCGAGGCCAATTTCTCATTAGTGACACAGTTCATTGTATCCACACCATGCAATTTAGCAGATTCATCCACATAACCCACTCAAAGCAAACTTTTTGTCAGTAACGATCACAGCCGTGTTGAAACTGAACTATCAAAATGATAATGTTCTTGCTTTCCATGATGATTTAAACTACATTCTAAAAGGCAACATCGCGACACAGAACTGTATCCACACCTCATCCTTTTCTCAAATTCTAATTTTTTAAACTTTATTATTCTGTGTAAGCATGATGTATGCATGCGCTATGGTATGAGTATGGCAGTCTAGGGACAACTTTGTGATATCAGTTCTCTCCTTACACCTTTTTAAGCGGCTTTTGGGATGCAAACTCAGGTTGCTAGGCTTTTATCCATTGAGCCATCACATTAGCCTTCGGTGACTAATTTTTAAGGAATGAGACAACATGAGTTTGTTCAGGATATGTGTTAAGGAAACACCTCAATTGTGAATACTTCTGAGACTATGGCATGCACATGTTGATACCATTCATTTGCTTCCAAGCACCAAGGAACAATGTGAGATGAAAATGCTTCACAAAGGCGGCTTATGATGTCAGAACTTGAGAATAGCCTTTAAAAACCAAGCAGCCAGCCAGCCAGCCAGCCAGCCATGAAAGGGGGGTTAGAACTATTCCAAGAGATGGCCTTGGTGGTTTTAACTTAGCACATTCACTTAGCACAACGTCATCGTTTAGTGCCAGCCTGTTTAATAACCCATCATCTAGGGTCCTGCAGTGGGATTTAGCCAACGTGCCCTTCACCAGCATATAATTAAGTTTCAACATCAAGTTCACCATGAGAGCATATAAACACCACACATGTAATTTACAATTCGTAAATAGAAAACACTGTGCAGTTGTTTTTAGAACACATCACCACTGGGGAAGCTATATAGAATGGAAAGGCCACCAAGGTGTACAGCTGAATGGTTTTCTGCCATCTTAAAACTGACACCCTGCTATGTGTTTACAGAGGACATATGGGAGGGTCAGACCTCCTTACTGAGAATGTGGTACACAAACTGGAAGGTTTCAATTTGCTCTTTCCCAACATTGACAAGAAGCAGTTTTTCAAAAGAAAAACAGAAAGAAGCTCTACAAATAGAGACCTACCTAAAAAAGGAACATTATAAATTTCACTTTCCTGTCTACATAAATAGAACATTTTTTTTCTTTTTAGAAAAACACATGGGAGTTCCAAAACAAAACCTAACAGCAAAAAATAATCACCCATTAATTCATCAGCTTTGGTCCTAGAAAATTCTCCTTGTTTCATACAAGACTTAAATAACACTTGCTTTTTTAGGTCATAGACCTTTGTATTGTTAACATTTTAAACTTTACATCAGTTCGTATTATTTTTGTAACAAAGGCTTCTTGTCTGAGCCTTTCGTACTAGGTTCAAAAGTATGCAAACCTAGCTGGGTGGGTGTGGTGGCACACACACCTTAAATCCAAGCACTGAGGAAGCAGAGGCAGGTAGATCTATGGCTAGCTTGTTCCATACAGCCAGTTTCAGGCCAGCCAATGGGGCATAGTGAGACTGTCTCCAAAAGGGGTAGGGGATAGGGCTAGTAGAGATGACTCTGATTAAGAACACTCACTGCTCTTCTAGAGGATCTACATTTAGTTCTCAGCACCCACATCGAACACTGAAACTGCCTGTTAACTCCAGCTACGGGATAACCCAATACCACTAGTCTCCCAGGTTACATGCACATACCCCTACACTAAAACATATATATACACATAATTAAAACTAACAAATCTTTTTTAAAAGCAAAACTAAAAATAAATAACACTCATGTGTGCTACAGAATGTACAAACATATTTTGATCCTTGACACTAAAGGGCTGGAAAGATGGCTCAGTGGTTAAGAGCACTTAATGCTCTTGCAGAGGACCTGAGTTCAGATTCTAGCACCCATGCTAGGCAGCTCACAACCATAAGTAAACCCAGCTCCAAGAGGGTCTTTCTGTGTAGCCCTAGCTGTCCTAAAACTCTCTATATAAACCAGACCAGCCTCAAACTCAGACATGCTTTCTGCCTCCTGAACACTGGGATTAATAGCCTATACCCAGTATACCCAGCTTTAAAAAAAAATCAACTAAAAAGAAAAAATGACAGCAAAGAGGTTGGAGACACAACTCAGTGGTTAAGAACACACACTGGGAGGACAGAAGACCCCAGAGTTCAGGTTCCCACACTCACAAATGCCAGGAAGCTCATAAATACTTGTAACTCCAGCTCCAGGGAATTCAATATCCTCTTCTGGACTCCACAGGCACCCACACTCACACATATATAATTTGAAAAATAAAATTTAAAAACAAAAATCAAGAAATACTTCAAATGACACTAATGGTAGAATACTTCCAGATAGCAGTAAGTTTCAGTGTGATTATAGATGTCTGAAGGGTACGGATAATGAACAGTTCAATGTTATGGAAATGGTCAAGAGTTTGCTCCATTTTTCACTGTAGTTTCCGTGTGTGTTACATGCCCATTTTTGTATGTACCAGACAGTCCATTTTTTTAATTAGGGGTTTAGAGACAGAAGGTAGGTGGTCAAGTCCCAGGACCTTACTTCTACTCTCAAAAATGCACACTCCCAAGTTCTGTGACATAACATGACTGCCTTCAAATCCCCAGGGTGATACCAGTGATGTCACAAATTTGCCACTGTGACACAAAGAGTGGTGGGAACATTCAGTTTTTGCAAAACACCACGTAACATCCCCATCCCATCATTCGCCTTCTCTATTTTTCTGCCACACATTCCAGCCAAGAGCAGAAGAGGGAGGCAGGAATCAACAGTTATCACCTGAGCGTGTCACCAAGCAGCTACAAAAACATTGTCATAGTCTAAGTAGAACACTAACATGCAGGAAGTTACCATAAAAATGAATGAATGAATGAATGAATGAATGAATGAATGATGGTGACTATGGTTTCCTGAAAGGCTCCTTAGCCCATGTGCATTTCAGTGTGTGACACATATAGTCAACAATCACAAGATAAATCCCAAGGGTATCACAAAACAATATCACTTTCTATCTCCAATTATAGTGAATAAGAAGACAGAAATAATGCAATGATGACTTCTGAATAATTGTTAACAAAGAACACAGTGTTGGACTTGTGGTCTGGGGGTTAAGAAAGAAACAGTTCATAAAAACACATTGTCAAAGTCTGAGTCATTAGTATTTGCACATGCTGTATTCTCCTGGAGCACATCCACTAGTTGCCCACACTAAGACAGGAGTTCCCCATAGCAGGCAAAGAACAAAACTACTACACTTT
The DNA here is from genome assembly GCF_004785775.1 of Grammomys surdaster. Classification (NCBI taxonomy): domain Eukaryota; kingdom Metazoa; phylum Chordata; class Mammalia; order Rodentia; family Muridae; genus Grammomys; species Grammomys surdaster. The sequence goes on along the minus strand of NW_021604662.1, from coordinate 3,344,080 downwards.
CCAATGCCATCTCTCATCTATTCTAAACTGACTGTTTCCCAGAGGTTCCATACTTAAATCCCCTTGCCTCGGCCTCCCACATAGTTGGGATTATAGGCAGATGCCACCATGCCCAGCTCTTTTCAGTCTCTGTACTGGAGCAAAGGAAGCTCCACATGAGTGAAGTTCAGGGTGAATGAGTATTGTTGACATGGGCATGCCTTGCTCTCACGAGAATGGAAAGCCAGGTAAGATTCAGAGAGACAGAAACATCTTCCCTCAAGGGTCTGAGTGCTAGTGACTGATCAATGTACAAAATTAGCAACAACTTCTTCCTCCTGGATGTCTGCAACCGAGACTGCTTGCCTACCAAGCAGAAACGTCCTACAAAGACTAGCTAACTTCTCTCCCCTCTGCTGCACATAATAAAGCACAGTGAGGTTCCAGACTGCTTACAGTAATTGACTCAACTTTGTGACAATGCCCTCAGCAAGTCCTGGCAAGTCTCTATTTGGTTGTAGAGCCTCATATGTTTCCTCAATTAAACTGCATGAGACTTTCTTCTAGTTGTGGAAATTGAGAGGGAGTTCTACAGTATATATACTCCCCAAAGCCCAAGTCACTGAATCTGCACTGCCTTGTTTGTTTGAGCAGATTTCACCATCAACATCCTATATGAAACAGAGGCCTGTAAACTTCCTGTGTAAAGGGCCAGACAGATCACATTTTAGACAGCACAGACAGTGAGGCCTCCTTGGCAATCCTCACAGCTGCTGGAGCACAAACCAAACAGGTATGGCTGTTTATTAAGAAATTGCAAACACAACAGGCAAACACACTTGGAATTGTGTGTATACCCTGTTTTAAGCTATCAAGTGTGCACAGGCTTTGCAAGCAGTGGGAAGAGAAGGAAAACAGGACAAGCTGGAGCTTAGATGTCTCGGTATTCGGTATTCTATGTTCACTCCAGCATTATTCTCAGATCCCATGAAATAGCCAGAATAACTAGAGTGTGCAGATAAACACTTCCTCTGGGAAAAAAAAAAGACCTCTACCTGCTCTAGATATTTAAATATACTGATAATCATTAAAAGCAGCTCACCAATGGGTCATAAGTAACAGTAACATAACAGTGCCATGAAATTACACAGCATAGAGTGACTATGACTAATGATTGTACAGTGTACACTTCAAAATGTTACAAGACAGAAGCTGAATGTTTTCTCCACAAACACATTGATGTACTTGTAAGAGAATACATGTACTAAACCTGATTAAACATTAGATAATGTATACATGTAGGTAAATATCACATGGTTAACTCTTTGAATGATAATTTTCTATGTTTTGATAGATCAGTAGAAAATTAAATTCAAGTTAAAAATTTACACTAGCCTAATTAATACATCTACAATGAAGCTCCTGAACCTAAAGTTCAGGGAATATCACAAAATGAAAGGTGTAGAATGATTTTAAGAGAAAGACAAACAAGAAATGTGTTGTGACATTGTGTCACACATGATACCTCAATAATATGGCTGCTGAAACAGCATCTGAATGAGGATCCACTAATAGACATGATAGTGGGGAAGGGGGCATCTCATGGGGCCCCAATTCTAAACAAAGAACTACAAATAACTAAGAAATGATGAAAGTGGAAAACAGTCTTACATAGGTAAGAACACACCAATTTGTTATCCAATAACAAATGCTCAGTCCTGAAAACATATATATGCAAGTAACATACAGTCTGAGCAAGTTGTATTTATTTATATGTGTGAATATCTAAGTATGTTATCTCTGTGTATGTTAGATAAGTATGTATCTAACAACAAAGAAAGCGAGACCATGAACTTGAGAGAAAGCAAGTGGGGGGTTACATGAGAGAAGTGGGATGAAAGGAGGAAATGAGTAATTATGATTTACTAAAAAAAATTTACATTAAATTATACCAGGGTTAAAGAGATGTCTCAGCAGTTCAAATCACTCGCTGCTCTCCCAGCGGAATGGAGCTCTGTTCCCAGGACCCAGTTCAGGAGTCTCATAACCACCTGTAACTCTAGCTCTATGAAGATCTGAAACCTCTGGCCTCTGCAGGCAACAGCACTTAAATGTGCATACCCACAGAAACACATACACGTAAATAAAAATAAATCTTTTAAAATAAAAGTAGCACAGACTATTTAGCAAAATTAAAACATTTTAATGAAGTGAATTACTGAGAAATTGATATAATATATAAAATTGGTTGTAAGATAAAGTCCTTTTAGGTTATAGGGATTATGGACACAGGACAGGGAAGAGAATTCTGCTTATGATGGTCGATAATCAAAATGATAAACTTACTTTAAAAAGGGGGTATGGTTAGAGATTCTGTATTCCTGAGGAATATTCTGAAGAAAACTCAGAAGAATTCAGAGACCAGAGTGTAAGAGCTAAACATGGCTATTAATTAAGTACTTTCTGTACCAAGTAATGAGACTGGATTAACAATTAGTGGCCTTTTGTCACTTTAGGAATAAATACAATATTCTTTTGTATCTATCTATTTTATAGAGACAAACTTATACCCCAAAGAATGAAAAGAACTATAAAGCAACAATTTGCTTCTATGTGGTATCTGCAGCTCACATTACTCTGATGTGGCAAAGCTGCTTCTCAAGAGTGTGCTGCTAAGGCTTATTCCTTAGAGATGTACCTAATGAATGAGGGGAAGGGAGGGGAAAAACAAAAACAAAACACAACAAGGAACCACAGTCTGTGTCTCCACCTGCTGGTGCAATCTCATACTACAGCTAGAGCCAACAAAACAGAAGAATCTTGTCTTCTGTGCTTGAACAAATACAATTCAAAAATATTGTTGTTCTCTTGCCATATGTGAAATTCAAGAACATGCAGATAAATATACCACTATTGATTCTTATTGACAGTCCAGGAAGAGAGGGTGGAGACTGAGTGGCCTACCTGTGTGAAGTATTTTCCATCCTGTTTCAGAACCTTCATTGACAGGTCAAGAATCAGTCTGAGAAACTCCCATGTGGAATCTGGATGTAGAAAATATTAAGTTTCATAAACATGTTTTGCATGTATCAAATATTCACTCATAGTAATAAAAAGATTCCAGTGTGTTGGAACATGCCCATCATCCTGGCACTTTGTAGGGGTGGGTAAGAGGATCAGGAGTTGAAGACCATCTTTGGCTACGTAGTAGGTTTGAGGTCACCCTGTACTACATGCCATTCAAACTGAAAAAAATAAGAATAAAATACAAAAAATATCTAAAGAAGCATGAACTTGAAAGTTTGTTCATGAATAATAATGTACAATCATATAGCAGGTTTGTGCACACACCAGTACAAACACCAAGGTCAAAATCAAGTGCACATCTATTTAGAACAGTTATCAAACCACCAAATAAAGACTTAACATAGGGGTCTCGGAGTGTAGCTCAGTGGTGAAAACCTTGTTCGTCTGAAGGAGATCCTGGGTTCCATCCCCAGTATCACTCTCAGATAAACAAAGACTGCTCACAAAGGCAGAGCTCAAATTATTTTTTTGAAAAAATAAAAAAAGAAGAAGCTGCCTGAAGGAGGAACAATCTAGCTTCAACCAATGCCAAAACTAGAATGTCTCCAGACAGTTTCCAAATTCTACAGCAGAGTTAGCCCTGCTTTACTGTAACCCACCTAATGTGGCCACCAATGCATGTGAAAAATCCTTGATTTGTGACTTTCTACAACTATAAAACCATGACACTGTCACCACACTGGAATATAGTACTTACACTAACCTGAATCCATGTTCCCTGACCATGGCTGCTCATATTTCGTTCCAGAACAAACTCTTACACCTTTTGCAGTATAAGTTGTGTATTCATAGTAGTAGCAGAAAAGAAAGCCACATTAGAATCCCCTACCTTTCTAGTATTGATCCTAGTTCAACTATTTTTGCCAAATAAGAGAAGAGGAGCTGAGAAGAAGACTTGATGGGGAATGTGGCTGTGGTGGTTTGAATAGGTATGGCCCCCATACACCCATGTATGCTTGGCCTGGAGGGAGTGGCACTATTAGGAGGTGTGGCCTTGTTGGAGGAAGTGTCACTCTAGAAGCATGCTTTGAGGTGTCTTAAATATGCTCAAACTCTCTTGGCTTGTCCAACACCATGTCTGCCTGTACACTGCCATATTTCCCACGATGACAATAGACTGAACCTCTGAAACAGTAAGTCAGCCCCGACTAAATGTTTTTCTTTATAAGAGTTACCTTGGTTATGGTGTGTCTTCACAGCAATAAAACCCAAACTAAGACAGTGATTTCCATGAAAGCATGAGAATCTGAATTTTAATCACTACCACCTACATATTAGCTGGGCATGGTAATGTGCCTATGCATTCCCAGCTATGAGGAAGTAGAGACAGTAATCCCTACTTGATTAAAGTTCTAGCCTCAGTAGGAAACTTTTTCTCAAAAAAATAAAGGGAAATGTAATTTAAGAAGACATTCAAGGGCAGGAGAGATGGCTCGGTGGTTAACAGCTCTGAGTGCTCTTCCAGAGGTTCTGAGTTCAATTCCCAGCAACCACATGGTGGCTCACAACCATCTATAATGGGATTCGATGCCGTCTTCTGGTGTGTCTGAAAACAGCTACAGTGTGCTCATATACATAAAATACATATGGCACACACGCGCACACGCGTACACACACATAAAAGTGTTAAAAATATAAAACACAATCTACCTTCTTCTGGAGATGTAGAGATAGGGACAGCTGTCAAATCATTAATCACATAATCAAACTCTCTCCCTTCTTTGGCGTACCTCTTCAGTACTGGAATACAGTCTTCTATAAGAACCTTTGAGAGAGAACAAGATCAGTCAACAGAAATGGGTGTCATCAAGCACTTATAAAGGGAAAATGCAAGCTAGGTTTTAAAGCCATAGAACAAGGCCCATGAACAAAGACACCTTCATCTCTGTCTGTTAACAGAAAAAACTGTTTCAAAGACTAAGGTCAGGGCTTGATACCAACACTATAGAAAAGCTCACTTGAAATTCTCACAATAGCCAGGCAGTGGTGGTGCACGCCTTTAATCCCAGCACTTGGGAGGCAGAGGCAGAGGCAGAGGCAGGTGGATTTCTGAGTTCCAGGCCAGCCTGGTCTACAGAGTGAGTTCCAGGACAGCCAGGGCTACACAGAGAAACCCTGTCTCGAAAAAACAACAACAACAAAAAAAAACCGAAATTCTCACAATAGACACATTTTCTTTACTAAAATTTAAACCATGTACATCATTCTGACCATGGACAGTAAATTACTCCATGTTCTACTCTTGTCTTCAATATTCCTCTATAAGTATAATCATATTAAAACTCTCAGTTCCCAATTTAAAAAGCAATTTTTCTTTTATATCTTTTTATCTAGGGCTTAAGTTTACTGAACTTTCTCTTTCAATGGTTTCTAGCATTAGTTGATTCAGTTCTCAAGCAAGCAGATGGCCCAGTTAAGACACTTTCACTTACTAAATCTTAACCCAAGTGAAATAAAATGTATATTAGATCATATGTTAGGAGTGTGTTGACTATAGAGCCTGTAGCAAATTAGCAATAAGAAGGAAGTCTCTCTCCATGATGATTATTCTCTGAGGTTCTCTTGGCTACTATTAGACACTCATTTTAATAAAAGCAACATCAGTTGGTCTTACTCCCTTGGGGTTCTGATGAGAATTAGGATGAGAAGCCACTGAAACTGTTCTGCTAGCACCATGTACAAAATAGACCATGCCTCTCCACCTACTTTTCATTTCATATCTCAGTAAAATCTTCCCACAGTGCACATCAGCCTCATAACACCTCTTGCTAAGTTTATTTCTAAGTATTTAGCAGATTACTTTGAGCAGGATTTCCTGTCATACATCTCCCAATTTCCTTTCAAACGGGAGGGATAAATTCAGCCGAGGGGAAAAAATTAATCTCTCCTAAATCACTTAAATCTTTAATCACTGAACCAATTTCTCAGAAGTCCAAGAGAGTGTCATGATAAATTTCTTGAATTTTTCTAACCATTATTTTTATGACTTCCATCTTCCTATCTTACTATATTAGTGGCTTCAAAATTAATGATAATCTCAGATACACAGCACTCATAATGTGGTTCCTACTTCCAATGAAAATGACTTTTTGTGGCTTACTCCTATTACTTTATCATTTGTTCTCTCCTTCCATCGGTGAGTTTTAGTGATTAAACTAAGATCATCAGGCTTGGAGGCAACTGCCTTTACCCAGTAAGCCATCTCAGTTGTCTAATAACAGATTTCTTAAAATTCTCACCTTTAATTTTCTAAGCTAAATCCTATTTGAGTATAATAGATTTAAAAACAAGTTACTAAATTTAACTTACTTGATCATTTTGTATGTATGCACATTAACAAAATGTGTGCATATATACAGATAAATCCATCCTTAGTTTTCTTGACATAGTAACTTTAATTCAGTATTAAGTTTACTGTCCTTATTATAAAAGAAATGTTTTGGTTTGTTTGTTTCATGAAACAAATGTTAACCTGAGCAATTGTTTAAACATAATGCAAAACCCTCTGCCTTTCTGAAAACATTTTAATGTCTTGCTCAGGTGGGTCTGTGTTCTCCCAGACAAGGCTCCTACTCTGCTTGAGAGCTTCAGAATTCTCAGGAGAGAGAGAGGGGGGGGGAGGGGGGGAAGGAGGAGGAGGGGAGAGGGTGGGGGGAGGGAGGGAGGGGGAGGCAGGGAGGGGGGAGGGGAGGGGAGGGAGGGAGGGAGGGAGGGAGGGAGGGAGGGAGGGAGGGAGGGAGGGAGGGCTGGGGAGATGGCTCAGCAGTTAAGAGCGCTGACTGCTCTTCCAGAGGTCCTGAGTTCAATTCCCAGCAACCATATGGTGGCTCACAACCATCTGTAACGGGGTCCGATGTCCTCTTCTGGTGTGTCTGAAGACAGCAATGGTGTACTCACATACATAAAATAAGTAAATAAATAAATAAATCTAAAGAAAGAAGGAAGGAAGGAAGGAAGGAAGGAAGGAAGGAAGGAAGGAAGGAAGGAAGGAAGAGAGGGGGAAGAGAGACAGGGAGAGGAGGAAGAAGGAGAGGGAGAGAGGGAGAGGAAGAGGGAGAGGGCAGGGAAGGAAAGAAAAAATAAAATAAAAATTCCAGGCTCCCCCCGGTGGTTGCTCTTAAACACTAAACACTGCCACCCTCAAGAGCCTTTGAGTAGAAACAATATATGATTATACCAGGAGGCTTTAACACTATTAGTCACAAATTCTTTCAGTGCATGCAACTGCACACCAAAAGTCCCATGAAATACAGCCTTTTACCCTTGCTGCCCACATCTGTCACAGGGGGCTCATCAGACCACGTGCATGTGACCTAATAGTCATATCTCCCATTCCCACCATACCCCTACTAACGTCTAGATTGTCCTGCTGCTCCAGGTTTATGGCTCTGGTCACTCATTAATCTTTACAAGAAATCCACACAACAAGGTGACAGAATTCTGCACCCCTTCTACCCTACAACCTGGAATATATTCCCTTTAAACTCTGAGGTTCAGCTCTTCTCAATATAAAAAGATCTGCTAGTTATGGGGAGTGGGGATTAAGTGCAGCAGGCAAGGGGTCTGGCCCATTCTTTGTCAGCCATGGTAACTTTGAATTTAGTGTCAAGTTCAGCCCAAATTCTGCAGAGCTCAATTCCACCCTCCCCTTTAAAGCTACGGAACAAGATACACTCATTTTAATCTTTCTTGCCCTTTGGCCCATGAACCAACCAATATGCATTTTAAGGTGGATAGAACTCCTGCTCCAAATTAGCATGCATGTAACAAACTCAAATTTAAATGTGCATACATTAGGGAAGAAAGAAAGAAGATAATAGACATCCCAAAGTACAACACTCTTCCAAATTGCTTATAAATCTGGAGATGCACATTTCAGATTCTGTTCAATTAAGTATTTGCTTGGGCATCTTGCTCTAACAAGCTCTCATGTCTATGACAATGAAATATATGCATCTGCACACATCGGAGTAGCTGGCAACTTTCAAGCACAATACAATTTAGGACAGAAACAAACTGCTTATTTGCAACATTTTAATCAACTACACCTACCAATTAAAAATCTAAATTCTGTCTGAAAGACCAAGACTTTAAGACATTATTCAGAGTAGCAACAGAAGGTGGTAGATTCCACATCATTTTAAAAGTACATGACATCTTTTATATCAGAATTAATGTAGATCACTCAGTGGTAGTGGGTGCCTAGCATACAGAATGGCCAAATTTAATCCTCAATAACAAAAGTAACCTGATGAAAACTATACTGGGGGCTTCTTTCAATATCTGTATACTGTCTACTCTAAATATGAATAGATACTGAATTCACACAGAGACTATTTTCTGAACCAATTACAGCAAAAGGTACAGGTCTAATTGGTCACTTATTTAATTCTATTTTCAGTTCATTTAAAAGTATGCTACCAAGAAAACATAATTACCTGATAGCAATCTCCTTTAAGATTGTCTAAGACATCTCCACATGTTCTCCGCATGTATTTCTTACATCCATCAATTACCATTTGGTCAATGTCCGAAACAGGTTAAGGAGAATTTGAGTGTACCAAAGCATTCTGAAAGAGTAAGTCTTCTCTAAAATATAGAGGTTCAGACAAGCAAAGGTTTTACTGTAGCCATCTGAGGATCATAAAGTTAAAAGATGGATGTTATGGTGACTTTATTTTTACACTAAGGATGTTCAAGTTAAACTAGATTTTTTTTCCCCATGAAGTTGCTTAGGCAAGCCAGTTTGATAATTATTAAGCAGCAAATGGGACACCCAACAAGGATGCTCTCTAATTCACAATTATATTATTGTCTCTTCTCTACTGGCAGACACATACATACAAGGCTACTAGTTGTAAATTCAAACGTTTGTTCAAAGTCAATGTAACATGCCTGCCTTGAGTCTGTGGAAATACAGGAGTCTGAAAATGCCAAAGGAAGAAGGACCAAAGAAATTCATTTACCTTTTTATCTCTATCTATCTATCTATCTATCTATCTACCTACCATATGCTTTTTCTCATTTTTTAAAAACTTTGTAAGTATGTGTGTGCATGCTGTTATGAATATGCACCACACACATGCCTACTGCCTGAGAGAAAGCTAAAAGTGGCACAAGGTACACTGAAACTAGAGTTGCAGACAATTGTTGGTCACCAAGTAAATACCTGAAACAAAACTATGTCCTCTATTAAAAGCAGAAGTGCCCTGAGCCATGTCTCTAGTCACTGAAGTTGTTCTCTTACACAGTAAAGGATATCTCTACCATAGTGACCATCTTTGGTTTCAGTTTGACAATTTCACATAATATGCCTCCATCTCCACCTCCTAGAATCAGTACATCTTTGCCAGTGTAGTCTTCTTTACCATTGCCCATGATGGCCCGGGTATATGCCAAGTCACTCTCTGCCAAATCTAGAGAGGAAAAAAAGAGACCCAAATGATGACTCTAACCAAATATATAAATGACTCAACCTGCTAGAATCTAGCTTGCGATTAAAATTTTCCAACTTTTAAAAACTGTGTAATTTTTTTGGATTGAGCAGTTTTCACTAATTTAATGAATCTGACATACAGGACAAAAAAAGAACTAAGTTACTTAGATTGAAAATACAATCTTGGAGCTGGAGAGATGGCTCAGCAGTTAAGAGCACTAACTGCTCTTCCAGAGGTCTGGAGTTCAATTCCCAGCAACCACATGGTGGCTCACAACCATATGTAATGGGATCTGATACTCTCTCCTGGTGAGTCTGAAGAGAGCAATAGTACCCATATAAAATAAATAAATAAATCTTTAAGGCTGGGGAGTGGTGGTGCACGCCTTTAATCCCAGCACTTGGGAGGCAGAGGCAGGCGGATTTCTGAGTTTGAAGCCAGCCTGGTCTACAGAGTGAGTTCCAGGACAGCCAGGGCTACACAGAGAAACCCTGTCTCCAAAAACCAAAAACAAAAAAAAAAAAAAAAAAAAAAAAAAAAAAAAAAAAATTAAAAAAAAAAAAGAAAATACAATCTTGAGAATGTGCAGATAGTCTGAGTAATTTAAAAAAAAAAAAGGATACCTTTAAAGATGACAAGATATACCACCCGGGAGCTCCTTTCAAGATAATATTACAAACAAAATGAAGTAAGGTTAGATGAACTCACTGGTATTATCAGTGTTCTATGGTGTGTACCTGTGGGCTCACTTCAGTAGTCTGTGTACTTCAGTTAAAATTTTTCCATACTAAAATGCCGATTTTAAACAAGCAACTGTACTTTCTACTGAAAAACAATCCAACTATCTATCAAATAAAAATCTATTTCAAGACAAAGTTTAAACAAAAATCCAGACAAACCACGGGTTCATATAATTAATTAAGTGAATCTTCAAAGTTAGCAGTGTCAGAGTTAAGCTCAGACAAATCCAGACAACGGCATTTGTCAGGAAAGCAGTGGCCACCAACACATCGCCACCCTGTTAAGCAATCAGGGTAGGAGTGGAATACTTACTAACATCCCCGCTGAGGATGAGAATATTTCCAAACTGCTTTGAGTGTAGAATTTTAATGTTCTGATAGGGTGAATCTTCATCATACACCACTTCATCTATGTCATACTCAACCAGGCGCCCATCAGCTGTGGGCCAGTATCTGTCAATGGCCCCTCCTCGAACTATAGGTGGTAATCTGGAGAGGAATAGACAGGAATGAGCCTTTGAAGAACACTGCCTTACAAAAGGACCTGAGATGGAAAATATACAGAAGGCCATAAGGGACAAGAGAGATGGGTCAGTGCTTAGAGTGTATTCCTTCAGAAGACTCAAGTTTGGTTTCTGACTAGTGACTTGCCACTGCTGATAATTCCAGCTCTAGGGAAATATCTGGATCTCATTGCCCAGTACCTACACTCACATGTACAAGGAAAAAAAATGTACCCATGTGTTTGTTCCAAACAGATTCTTTAAAGGTGTATAACAATCCAAAACTTGAACATTTACAATCATGATAGTCTACAAAGTTGCAACGCTTGTACAAAATCATTTCTCTTAAAAGGAAAAAAAAAGACCTTTCTGGCATGTTTTAAAATTATTTTTTCCTAATGAAAACTTGAAGGAGAAAATGGGATCGATAGAGACACTTTTCAGTACATATCACTGAAGATGTGCAAAACCACACAGGCATTACTGCAGTTACAAGTTCCATTATCTAGTGCAGAATCCATCTTGAAGGGCCCTGAATAGTCCCGATTATGTCCTCCCATAGCTGTTATGCTTTTGAATAAAGTTTCAAGCACTGCATTTTCCTTTCCCTGTCCTTCTTAAACCCTCATTTCATTAAGATATTCTTGTTATTCTCTGTTTCATTTCTCTCTTAAGAGTCAAGATCAGATATCTGGCAGTCATATTTCCTGTGGATTTAGCTGAGATCCTCCTGATTTGGGCCAGGTTGGCAAACAGCATCCAGATAGATATCCCAGTGGGAATACAATGAGACTTGTACCCTTGCTGATGATTGAAGTAGATGCTACTGAGCTACAGTGGTAACTGCTGGAACTCTCTCCAAAATGTCCCTTTCACCCTTTGACACAAGTAAGTGGGCTGTTCTGTGGTCCCAGAAACAGAGTACTACACTAACAATTATTTACTAGTGGCAATAGGATTTAGGAGCTGTTTCTCTAAAGCAATAATTACTGAAAAGCTGACAAAATGACACTTCTCATTCCATGCTTTTGAAAATAATCAAGTATTTCTGATAGGGTGAATATAGCAGAACCTACCACCAGAGGGCACTAAATGACAAGGAAAAAAGGGGCTTGGTGAATGTAATCCTAAATCAATGAGAACACACTGCACAGCCAACAATGAATTGGTACTATGTACAACTATGCATATGGGTCAATAATGCTGGAACATACAACATCTGCTCAGTTCCCAGTCTCCTCTCACCTGCTTCCAATAGTACAGCCACAATCTGCTAACAAGTGAAGAAAACTTCTTCAGAAACACACTCACAACATACCTACACACACAGACATACACACAGACACACACACACAGACACACACACACACACAAATCTGTAAACTGCTCCAGAACCAAAGTAATTTCTGACAAATTCCTTTAATCCTAACATCTCCAGGTTTAACCACTTCATCTTTCCGGTGAATAAATTCATCTTTCAGAATGTTAGGCATGCCAGAGGTATTTTTCATACTACATAATGGCCTGGTTAGGAAAAACCCAGACAGCTGATGAACAAGACTGAGGGGAAGCCTCTTCCACCCCTAGGTGGGCTGAAGAGAGTAAAGGGAGCCTGGTGACTTTGACTAATCTCACTCAGAAAGCTATTTCACATTAATAATATTATTTAAAAAAAAAAAAAGATTTCTCTGCAGGTAAAGGGCTTGCAGCCATGCCTGATAACTTGAAAAAAAGTTTGATCTCTGGAAGCAATGTAAATGTGGAAGCAGAGACTAACTCTGCAAAGTTGTCCCTCTGACCGTCATACCAACCTACATGCATACATGCAAATACGTGTGTGTGCACACACACAAAATACATACATACATACATACATACATACATACATACATACAATTTAAAAGAGTTCCCACAACTGTTAAACACAAAGTCAAGGACGTCAGGAGAGGAAAGCCATCCTAGCTGACAGCCAGTTCTAACCAGGTATAAACAATGTCTACTCTCAACTGTCTCAACCCTGCCTCGGGTAATTTAAAGAGCTCTCTTCTCTACATTTTTAAAGCCTGGCAAAGAAACAAAGATCTCTAACAAGATGTGGAAAACATCAGCTTGATAAAGAGTTCAAAGCAGCACAAAGTATAACACCCTGAAGAGGGCTACCAGGAGACCCCATGCAACCCCACAAATCTTCCCTTGCTCAAAAATGAAACCTTGATTGTATGTAAATCAGGTTCATGAGTTCTTGGCCTGAAGTACACTGTATACATTGTGACAATTTTCTCCAAACTGAAACTTTAGATGAGGTTTATTTCCTTGTTCCTTCTCACTTGAAAACACAAAATAAATTTTCCTATAAATTCCATGGCTTCTTAGTCAAACGTCATATTAAATACCCACTACTCAAAAGAAAAGAATCATTTCAGATAATATCCCCCAAGTTAGCTGCTTTTTATTTACTCCCTGACAGTGTCATTTCCCAGACAGAAAACTCTTAACAATCCTTATCCTCTGATGGAGCACAATGACAAAGTGTCTACAACAAGGTAATCCCAGCTCCCATTCTTTCCATCTTTTTCTTATGAAGATATATAAAAATATATAACAAAGACAACGTTCGTGCTTTGATATAAAAATCTAAAGCTTTTTTGACCAGTCTCACCTAGCAAACTCCTCTACCAACCAAAGACTTCTTACTGAAGCCCAGAAATACATTTTCTGAACATTTGTGCATGTATACATGAGTGGAGAGGATCAGAATACAACCTGAACAAGTTGGGTTTTGCACACATTAGTTTTTTACTTCTACCACAGGGGCCCCAGGTATTTGACTCAAACTTGACAGCAAATGTTTTTACTCACTGAACCAGTTCCTCAGCCCCAGAAATACATTCAATTAACTCACACAAAGAAGCAGCGTTGATAAAAATCAGAGTGCATATGAGTGTGGACCAATTCATTTTTCCCAGAATGGGAACTTGTTCAATTCAGATGGATGCAGGTAAGGAAAATTGCAAGCAGGAAAAGAAGTGTCCAGAAAGTAGTGTGGGTGTGGACATAGCCAAGGACCACTAAACTGAAGCTTCATGGATTTAAAAAAAAAAAAAAATTCTGTGTCCTCAGACCTCAAATGTGGGGAAGATTCAAATGTGGGTTCTTTCCATTACTCTCAGTCTTCCCATTGCTCTTCCCTGCCTGACCACCTACAGGAGGTTAAATAATTACCTAGTTATCCTACATCTGCCCTGGAGCTTTCCTATGGGCTGATCAAACAAAGCAGTGTGAGTCATTAAGTGCTTAAACACCCTACCGTTGCCAATAAAGACTTCCCTATTCTGAAATCTACTGTGAGACAGAGAAAACAGTATTCTATTCTGATCAGCACATCAGTGATCTGAGGAAATACCCTCCAGGTCTGACTGTGCCTGGTTTTCTGCTTTACATAGCTCCAGCTTGTTGGAATTAGTGTCAACTTTCTGCCTCATTATAGCCAGCCCCCTGCATCAGGCTTGTTTTCATATGTTTTGGAGTGGAGTGAGAGGATGGTTTAGCTCAACATGTACACAGTAACAAGCATTGACTTTGATCTTTCGCCACATCTTCTGCAGACACTAAGACCAACAGTCTTTCTGGTTGTTTTACCAATTAAACAAATATTAAGAGACTTACCGCTTCACCCGCCCAGTACTGTCTTGACTCAATTCTTTCATTTTTTCTTCTATTTTGTTCAAAAGCTACAATTAAAAGAAATCAGTGGGCTTAGAATATAAACTTCACAGTACAACTAAATTACAGAGCAGAGGCATAAGGCTATGCTGACCACAGTGTGATATTGGCCTATACACATGCCCCATCATCATCCCTACTGGGACTTCTTGCCCTAGCCAAATTCCACACTCCCACACTACCTCTCCCTCTCATAGTGCTACCTGAACCACAGTCTGAATATCTGCAAAAATAACTAGGAAGAAAGCGAAAGGATGCTCCAGATGCAAAACTGTGCACGAAGTTTCAACATTCCCTCCAGTAGAAAGTGAAACCATTCCTTTCATTCGGGAAATTATTAAAAGGAAAGCTGACAGTCACGTTTCCAAATCAACTAAGGATTAATTCTTCTGTCAAACTTACATATAGAGAGGCAAGTCTAAATGTTAGCTAACTTGTTAGTGAGCATTCATTAAAATAACGAGACTTTAAGAACCGAAATAAAATACACAACATTTTGAAAAGGGAAAGAAAAAGTAAAAAACCAACGCTATCAGTTTCTTGTTTGCCTTGCACATCACTGTCGTAACTCTGAAGGTCCAGCAACACCAATCCATGTGGATAAATTCTCAAATTGGCAAAGCTACAAAAGAAAGTAGAGTTTTACTATTAGAAAGTGTTATCAGGACATTTCAAAGTGAAAAGGCAGCCCCAATCAACACTAAAACTCATAGTTCTTTTTCCCCTTCAATGGCAGTTAATTCTCTGGCTTTCTTTTCAATTCCAGTTTGGAGGTGGGAAGTTGGACATGGCCACTTGTGGAAGATTTAGAGTGGAAGGTCAAGTACTAAAGTTTTTAATACTACTTCTTAGGCCCTGAAGTTGATCTAAGTCTATATGACTGATTCATATTATCTAGGTCTATAAATTGATTCACAGTCTGACTTTGCACATGTGTATGAGTGTGTGTGTTGGGGGTGTATGCATAGGACAGGAGCCTCAGGCCAACTCCCAAGTACGAAAATTACAGGCACATGACACCCTGCTTTGGTACATGGTCGCTGACGGAGGACACAGATCCTCACCTCACAAGGTAAACATGGCTATCCCCTCACCCCACTTAAGCATGTCATTTTTAATTTGGGTTTTTGGTTTTCCTGAGCATGAGGCCTGCCATGGAGTGTGGTTGATATACCCAGTGTCATGCCATCAAAAGAAGTAATTTTCCTTCTCCCAGCAGGTGTTAATTACAAATAGCTTCTTGGCTAATTAGGGATGAGACTTTGAACCCTTTTACTGTTCTCCAGTGCTGGAATTTTGTCTGGCTTGAATTTCTTCTGGCACTTGATTTTTACAAAGGATCCCCAGGTGGTTGCGTCAAGTTTAGTTAACCAGGAGGAGGGGAAGATGGGGAAGGGCAAACTAGGCTGTCCCACCTAACCTTCAATGTTCTGAAGAGAGCCCAGCCATACTGACTGGAAGGCTAAGAATGGTGTACATTTTCAAAGTGCTGTCTAAGTAAGAAGAGGAAGAAAGTGTGACAGTAACCTTATGTGTATTGTTTAATCTCAAAACTTCCTTTGCACACAGGTCTCTCTTTTTTCCACTGGCCTCAGAAGTCACCTGAAGATATTATTTAGTCCTGAAGCACAGTTTTCCCACCTCCCACACATGCTTTCATTTTTATTCATTTTGCTTTCAGAAGCAATCTCTGAACAATTCTTGTCACTCAAAAGCTCCTTTCTCAAAAAGAAAAAGAATAATTCTAAGTGCTATGTATACAACTAAATTGTGGCTGGAAAAATAGCACAGCAGGAAAGAACACTATTCGCTCCTGGAGATGCCCTGAGTTCGACTCCCAACACCGACATGGCAGCTCACAACCATATGGCCTCCACTGTAGGCAGATACTACCTGCAAATGGGGTAAAGACACGCACACATGTAAAGTGTTAAATCTATAGAAATAAAGAACTTTTTTAAAATAAAAACTGAGGCAGGTAAAGCCTGGTTGCAGGAGCTCTTAGGAGATGGCTAAGATGAGGAATTTTTCACTTCTGGGTAAAGGAGCCTATCAGGCAGTAGTGTTTGATGACAAAGAAAGGGCTGTAGCAAAAACAGAGGGATGGGGCTGGAGAGATGGCTCAGTGGTTAAGAGCATTGACTGCTTTTCCAAAGGTCCTGAATTCAATTCACAGCAACCACATGGTGGCTCACAACCATCTGTAACGGGATCTGATGCTCTCTTCTGGTGTGTCTGAAAATAGCTACAGTGTACTCATACATAAAATAAACAAATCTTTAAAAAAAAAAAAGAGGGATGTGACAGTAACAGACAGAACAGTAACAGAGAGAGAATGAGTGAGGTCTACATGAGTCACTGGGCTGGAGGACAGCTGAGGGCCCTCTCTTCTGGGAGCCTCTTGTGTAACTGAAGTAGGGCAGGTGGATCCTGTTGAATTTAGGCCACCCTTAAGGAAGAAGTTATCGCTTTAGATAGGCAATCTCTAAACACAAACATGAAGTTGGCCACATAGGCAGACTACAAGTCTGGGCTTGTCCTATCTTTGAGAGACACCCCCATCCCCATCCCTAATTAGTTCTCTCTTCCGATTTCCTGTGGCATGTATTCTACTAATTATCCCATTTCCCACCTCTTTTAGAACCTCTTCCTCCTTTCTCATGATCCCCTTTCTAGTTTCATGACTGACAAACATAAATACATACACACACGTGTGTAATTTTAAATGCAGTTTCCACATGAAAGAAAACACACAGTATTCATCCTTCTGAGCTTGACTTGTTTTCATCCTTTGTTTTACTATAGTTTTTAGTAAAAGATAATCACTCCTAGCAATGCTCTAGCCAGCAGCAATGCAATCAGGGGCTTGTTAGAAATGCAACAGGAAAGGAGACTCTGACCCAGACCCATTGCAGTAGAAACTCATGTGTGTGTGTGTACTGGGGAGAGTGGGGCTCCAAAACTTTCATCTTAACCAACTTCAGATCATTGCCTGCCAGTGTCACACTGCTTCTGTTGCCAGGGGTCTTGCTTGGTCCTAGCCACACAGAAGAATCATTGGAGCTTTAAGAAAATACTGATGTCCAGGTCCAGCTGCCTTTCACTCTGGGGGAAATGCCTGGGCAAGGGAATTTTGTGAAAACACTTAATTCTAGCCACTTCTAAGAGATGTCAGAGAACTACCAACATCAACAGAAACCCAGGCATGTACAAGGTCCTGGTACCACATAAACCAGCCATGTTCCACCTGTCATCTCAGCACTCAGGAGTTCAAGGTCATCCTGGGTCATCCTGGGCTATATTTACCTTGTCAAAAAAGAAAGAGAAAAAAGAAATACTGTAGCCAAGCAATGGTGTTGCACTCTTTTTATCCCAGCACTTGGGAGGCAGAGGCAGGTGTATCTCTGTGAGCTCAAGTCCAGCATGGTCTACAGAACAGCCAAGACTACACACACAAAAACTGTCTCAAAGAAAAAAAAAATCTTAGATATCATCCCTAGTCCCAACTGTATTCCCATCTAAAATCCATGAGATAATCTTACCTGCCATTCTTGTTTGTGTAAGTTGCTAAATATCCATGGTCCTGCCAGGTATGCACGGACTCTGTCATCCCCTGCTCCTGAAAAATGGACTGAAGGCCTTTCAGAATGGCCTCACCATCAGCTGGAAGAGAAGAAATAAGGGAAGGTGATTAGAAAAAAGACATGCAGAAGAAAAGCTGAGGCCTGAGGTACAGAGTTTATGTGGAACACTTGCCTCTAAACACTTGGACCCTAGGTTCTATACCTAGTAACCACAAAACATTAAAATTAAATAAAAAAGCTAATATGACATAATTTGATGACTGAAATGCATAAGAACATCTAAATATTCTCCATGCTGTATGGAAAAGCTAAAAAGAACACCTAACTACCCCAATAAGAACATAAGAAATGACCAAATAGGTATGGCAAAGATACAGAGCAATAACCATTCAACAAAACCAGAAATTTCAAAAGGATGAGATTCCAGTTTAGGCTAAATAAAGTAAAGGGAACACACAGTCCTAGCAAGGGGATGTGAACAGATTATTGATGAGTCTCACTAATAACTTGGGAATTTTCATTTTATTGTTTAAATGCTTATAAAAGAAAACTTGCTGATACATAAATGAAAAATAGAAATTAAAAATTACACTGAGTGACATACTTGAAAACAGCAAAAACTGAACCACAGAAAGAGCTACTGGGCTGTATTTCCTCCTCTCCATCCTGCCCCCACCTCACAACTTGTCCCTCAAAGTAAAGCTTAAGGCAGCTCTCTGGAGGCTAAGACAGGATGATCTGCCAGGAATGCCAGCCTGGGCTACACTGTAAATTCCAGGCCAGCCTTGGCTACAGAGTAAAGCCTTGTCTCGATGAATCAACTCAGCATTCATTAACCTGTAACAGTCTCAGGCAAATAATCTTCAACAACATGGCAATTACTTAAAAGAGCAAAATTTAGTCTATACTTCTGCAATTATATCTACAAAGGAACTATTTCCTGATAAGGGTAAATGAAGAACCAATTCTGCAGACTGGCTCCTCTTGAAGGAACAAAAGAAGAAAGAAAAAGAAAAAAGAAATAGGCCTTTCCTTGGGTAAGTCTCTGCAGATATAATTGAATTACATATCACCAGATAAGAGTATCTAGACTAAGTGGGCCTTAAACCCAGTAACAGGTGTCCTTTTCAGAGACAGATGACACGGGGAGAAAGAAGGGCTAAGTAATCTGAAAGCCAAACTGCAAAAACTGACGTCACCTCAAAGATAAAGCTTCACATCAAAGAGAAAAGAAAGGCACAGAATCCACCCCATACACCCATCCAAACAAAACAGCTGGGAATACAAGCAGCAGCCCAATAAATCAATGGATTCTCTTCCTAGCATTCCCATCGGCAAACCCATTTAGTAAGAAACAATTCAGCTTCAATTTCTTCTGAAGTTGGTTTTAGGAAATTACAACAGAAGGTCTGAATTGCATCTCCAGAACTACAGCATTTAAGACAACCCACCTTAAAAGTACTTCTGGGGCCTGAAGAGATGGATCAGTAGGTAAAAGCACTGGCTATTCTTCTAGAGAACCAGAGTTCCATTCCCAGTACCCACATGGTGGCTCATAACCATCTGTAACTCCAGTCCCAGGTGGGAACTGATACCCTCTTCTGGCCTCTGTGAGCACTGCACGCACCGTGATGCACAGGCATGAAGGCAAAGGACCCATATACAGAAAAAATAAATAAATAAAACGTTTTTTTAAGTATCTTATAAAAAAAGTATTTTATTTGTAAACTTGATCATATGAACTAAAACCTGTCAAGTTCAGTTTGTATTTGGCACTGTAGCCTGATCAATCAGTCCACTGTGCAGGTGACTGAGTTAAGTACAGAACAGGAAGGAAAAGAACACCCAGAATAACAGAAGCTACGCTAAATGTGGAAGCCACTAGGTCATTATGCAGTCTTCCTTGGCTAGAGCAGATGTTTTTTGTTTTGAAGGTGTATAAAAGAAAAAATCATTCCTGGTAAATGGCCTTAAGGTTGTGCTCTTGTTGGCATGCTATAAAACAAAACAAATGAAGGGGGAAATCCAGCATTATCTTGGATGTGATGGGGCAGGCAATGTGATGGGCCAGGAACCTGGCCTGGGGAGCAAGTATAAACTCAGTTACCTTAGGCCAAGGAAATGGGATGCCTTAAATCTAATGCAAAGTTCTAGATTGCTGGCCAAATTCAGCAATGGGTTTTTCTCAATGGCACAATTAGCAGAAAGGCACTATATGAACTAAAAGCAGCCATCTGGCCAGTTTCAAGATAAATGACAAAGGGTAAAAAAGAAATCCAATTTGATATGTTACTAGTTTCTTCACTATAGGTATACCCTCTAATTCAGTAAAACCAGGCAGGTCAGAATGAATTTCTGGTAGGCCAATTCTTTAATTGTTCACATGCCCAGTGTGTTTGTGTGGCTCCTGATTACTGCGGGTATCTGAGTGTGCCAGCCCTGCCAGGAAGGTGTCTGTAGGGGGCTATTGGGATCATTCTATTTGCTTTACTGCCCCACTTCACTTTACATTCATTCTCTTCCTGATCTGGGGCCTGTCACATCATCCATGTTGGTTCCGGGCCCTAAAGACTCCAGAGGGGTGTGTAGGCTAAATGAGCCCTCTGATAGTTCTTTATAAAAATCAGCATGTAAGGGAAAAACTAAATCCAGAGCTCTGAGCTCCAGTTCACTTGTGTGGTGGCTTACTTGTCTTAATCTCAGGTGTTTAATAGATGCTGTGCAGATATATTTAGCCAGAATTTGGCTAAATTCACAATTCTTATTACTTTATCTCTGCATAGTTTCTAAACTATCTAGGTAAGTAGTGTTCAATCCTAAATGTACACTATGGGGAGTTATTAAATTATTATTATAAAATTATTAAAATTTCCAATACCATCTGTTTGAGGCCCTGAGTTCTAAACCTAGTACTAAGAAATAAAGAACCTCTACCCTGCATTTACAAGCTAGATACACTCAAGTTCAAAAACTTATAGAACATTCGCAGGGTGTGGATTTGATTAAAATGTATTATTTAAACATTTGAAATTTTCAATCAACAAAAATAAAGTCTACCATTAGTCCCAGCACTAGAGAAGTCTGAGGGTAGTCAGAGCCATTGAGATTCCATCTCAAAAAAACATTTTTTTTTTCAAAAAAAAAAAAGTCTAAACTCAACTAATTAGAGTGATTAGGTAATCCATGAAACACTCTAGAAAATACTTTGCAATTATTGAAAACCTGATCTTCATCTCTGTCTAGTATACAACATGTAACTTGGACCCCCTAAAAACTGGGTTTGCTCTATCAACATTCCTCAATACTCAAACTGGGGGTGGGAGTGACAATGTGTGAAGGGTTAACTTGTCCCTTTTCAGGACTTTAGCAACCTGAGCCATACCTAACAGATGTTAAGGATGCATGTCCCCTTGTCAAGGAAAAAGAATGCCCAGCAGTCTAGAGTTCTAAAAGCGGGAAAAAGAGGAGTAACCCTTTTGATTTTGAGAACTACTAGGTACTCTATACATGGTTAAACGAGAGTGAGATGGAAGTGTACCCAAATTCAACATAACAAAATAGGAGAAAATGTTAAGATCTGAGAGCTAAGAGATAAATGTACTTTTTGTTTGTTTTGAGGCAGGGTTTCTCTTTGTAGCCCTGACTGTCCTGGAACTTACTCTGTAGACCACCAGGCTGGCGTTTGCACTCACAGAGATCTCTCTGACTCTGCCTTCCAAATGCTGGGATTAACAGTATATGTTACCAACAGGCTTAAAACTTTTTTCTTTCTTTCTTTTTGTTTGTTTTTCTTTTTCTTTGAGACAGGGTTTCTCTGTGTAGCCCTGGCTGTCCTGGAATTCACTCTGTAGACCAGGCTGGCCTCAAACTCAGAAATCCACCTGCCTCTGCCTCCCAAGTGCTGGGATTAAAGGTGTGGGCCACCACTGCCTGGCTGTTTTTGTTTTTCAAGTCAGGGTTTCTCTGTGTGGCCCTGGCTATTCTGGATACAGCTCTGTAGAACTAAGTTGGCCTCGAACTCACAGAGATGGAGATCCACCTGTCTCTGCCTCCCTATTACCTTGTTATATTGTGCGACATTGAGATCTCAGCGTTTTATGAGAAATTCTACCAAATATGTTATAAATCTGCAGAGTGCTAGGATTAAAAGCATGTACCATCACTGCCTAACTGATAAATGTGCTTTGAAGTAGACAAAGTAATCCAAAATAGGCCAGTAAACTGCTACTTGGCAGTTCTTAGAAAACTCATTACTGGGAATGGAGAGATGGCTTGGGGATTAAGAATTACTGCTCTTGCAGAGGACCTAGGTTCAACTCCCAGCTCCCTCATAACCATCTGTATGTAACTCCAGTTCCAAGGGATCTGATACCCTCTTCTAGCCTATATGTACCCTGAAAGTACAAGTGCACAGACATGTGCAGGCAAAACATTTATACATATAAAATTAAAAAGAAAGAAAAAAATTTTTTTGGTTTTTTCAAGACAGGGTTTCTCTGTATAGGGCTGTCCTGGAACTCACTCTGTAGACCAGGCTGGCCTCGAACTCAGAAATCCGCCTGCCTCTGCCTCCCAAGTGCTGGGATTAAAGGAGTGTGCCACCACCGCCCAGCTAAAAAGAAAATGTTAAAAAGAAAAAGAAAACTCATTGCCATGGCTGGGCAAGAAACTTGGAATATATATAACCCCTGAATTATGACTAAGAAGCTTTCAAAGGCTCCAAAACACATTAACCATTCCCAGGGTAAATGTGTCCTTTGTCTAATGAACAATGCAATGCCCCATTTCAAAGCTACTACCTGCTTTCTTTACTTGAACATAACTTACATTGAATCACATGGTCCACATATACCACCACTACCAAAAAAAAAAAAGAAAAGAAAAAGGAGGAGGAGGAGGAGGAGAGAGGGGGAGGGAAGAGAGAGAGGGATAAAAGGAAGGAAGGAAGGAAGGAAGGAAGGAAGGAAGGAAGGGAGGGGGGGAGGGAGGGAGGGAGGGAGGGAGGGAGGGAGGGAGGGAGGAAGTAGGTAAGGGCACAATAGGAATGGAAGAAAGAAAAGCAATAGAGGGCTAAATGCCGCAGGCTGGGGAGAGAGATCAGTTATATAGCTATATAAGAATTGGTACAATCCCCAGAACTCATGTTTAAAAATAAAAGTCAGACATGGAGGAACACACTTATAATCCCAGTGCTGGGGAAGTAAAGGTAGAGCTAGGCAGATAACTGGGACTCACTAGCCAACCAGCCTAACATGAGCCCCAGGCCAGTGAGAGATTCTGCCTCAAAAAGAAAGGGAGACAGAACCTGAGGAATGATATTCAAGGGTAACCCCTGGCCTTCACACATACATGTATGTCCAAACGCTTGGGAGGTGAGGAAGGGCTAACTGTCATCTCTCCCTGCCTCGTTTTCTACCTGGGATCCATTTACAGGACTCTCTGAGAATCTCCTCCTCTGACCCTCGCTCCAGATGGCTGAAGGCCAAACCTATCTATGCTGCTGGACTCTACCTCCTGGGCAACTCTTCACACAGTTCCAATCTGAAATCACAATCAGGCTCATGATGTCTCTTCTTCTCATTACATAGGATGAGGCTCCATAATATCTAAATCTAAAATTCAAATTTCTCCAAAATGGGACCGTTTTTAAGCTCTGACATGATGACACTAACAAGCAGATATTTCAGCATTTGACCTCAGGTGACAGGTCAAGCCTTAAGTGTACTCAACATATTTTGTGAAATTATACTACTAAATTGAGGCTATATATAAACTGTATATGAAACACAAATAAGTAAATAGCTAGAAGACCATATATAGATGCTGTATTTAAACTTGTATCCCATTAGCAAATATGTAAATTAAAAAATAAAAAATATTTCATGTATAATCTGAAACACTTCTGAACTCAAGTATTTCAGGTATGGGATACGCTACCTGTACCACTGATCACTTAAGATGTCTTCAAAATGGTCCGCTACCAACCTTTTCCTACAAACCTCCACATGGCCTCTGCCCCAGGCAAACTCCAAGGCTAGAACACATCTCACTTAAAGACCTAACTTCCTCAAACCATAAAAAAGATCAGCTGCTTGTGCTGCCATGGGGTAAGCAACAGGTTAGCTGTAGACCTTTGGAGCCTAAAGAGACATACTGACGAAAAATCCAAGATGCTGATAAAGACAGGAAACGTTACAGTCCTGGTTCTTCTTTGCCTTTTAAGGCCAAAATATGTCTTATCAAACTTGAGTATACTAGATCCTGCCCTAGGGAACTTGGCGATTCTAACACATGATGGAGAGGAGCTTATTCCACCACTTGGGACTTAATGTATGGCTTTAAAATTTTCAAATTCAAAGAGTATTCTTAGTAAAACTATGGCCATGGACACACTGAATGACATGAGATATTTCTAAAGGTGTAAAACCTACTGTGTCTTGTGAACAAATCCTGTTTTTCATGCAGAGGCATGGGACTCCACAGCCAACTCAGCCAACCACCCTATGGGCAGTCTTAAAAGTCTCCTCTGTAAGAGGAAGAAATTGGAATTTTTTTTTGTCTGCACTGTTTTCTGATATTCAAACAGCACCTGGCTTCTGAAATAGGGGGGTGGTGACTTTCTATTCTGGTCAAGCAAATTTTTCAATTATGAAGCCTGGGAATTCCACACCACATCACTAATACCCCCACCAAACTGCTCTCCAACAGGAGGACTCAAGCTATTTAAGCTCCATGAGATGGAAACTGGAGTTTCCCCTCCCTCTCCCTCCCTCCCTCCCCCCCCCTCAACAGCTGCATGACAATTAATCACCCCAAACAGGGGCAGATGATTATTTGGTGCAATGTGACTCATAATAGCCAAAAAGCAGAAACATCTTAAATCTCCACCAAGTTATAAGTGGATAAGCAAAGCTATAAATGGATCTACATTCAACATGGATGGATCTCAAAAACATACTAAAAGAAAGACACCAGATACAATGGACTACAGAGCATATAATTCTATCTATATGATGTGGTAATAAAAGCTCACTCCAAAAGACAGAAAGTATATTAGCAACTACCAGAGCCTGGGAGGAATGATTGGTAAAGGAGGAACTGGGATGATGGCTAAGGAGTAACTGGTTTCTTTCTGAGGCAATGGAAATGTTCTAAAACTGACCACAGTGATGATCACAGAACTCTGTGAATATTATACTGAAAACTACCATAAAGCCAGGGAGCCATATACCAAGTTACAGCTGGAGATCTAATGGGGAAGGAACCTGACCCCAGCAATTCCAACAGGCTAAGCTTAGCCTACAAGGTCTTATTGTTCTAATAATCTAGGGTAACTGCAGGCTTACGTCAATGGCTCTTCTTAAAGGGGCATGGATAAGTTAGGTAGACAGATACTCCTTAGTGATTACTATGTTAGCAGAATCAAGCAGGAGTCTTACCTAAAGTAAAAAAGACAGGACATGAAATAATGACAGAGGTGCTAGGCTTTCACCTTGTTTTTTAGTTATCTTGTGGGCCCATGTGAAGACTACCATTAAGAAAACACAGTTTCTATGCTGGAAAGATAACTCAGTGGTTAAGGTCATTTACTGACGCTCCTCCAGAGCACCTGGATTTAGTTCCCAGCATCCACATCTAGCAACTTCCTATCACCTATATAATTCTAGCTCCAAGGGATTCCTATGCCTCCCTATGGCCTCCTTGGTTACCCAAAACACTCAAGCATGCGCACACATGCATAAATTTAAAAAAATTAAAACCTTTTAGAAATATAATTTGTGGTTATCTGTTACAATGTGACTTATAACTTAATAAAGAAGTCAGTCCTAATAAACCCAAAGAAATGAGCTGAGCCTTCTTATCCCTGTTTACTCAGAGATAACCAAGGCAAGACCTACAAAGTCTCTCTAACACAAATCCCCATTAGGCTCAGGCACAGCTGCAAGACACCAGGTAAAGAGCCTACAGGGTAGGTAGTGTTGTTCCATCCCTTCTCTTCATCCAACAGTAGATGGCAGTCTGCCAAGTTCTGGGGACAGTGTGAGGAGACCACAGGGCTGTTCCTCTGCAACTATCCTGCTGTCAACGCTCCTGCGGCCAGTCTTAGGCTACTGTTTAATCAGAGAGGAGATGTATAACTATACAGACCAGGACAATGAAATAAGCAATTTTAGGCCAGGCTTACTTCAGATCATGTTTTCTGATGTTCATAAAGAATACAACTGCTGGGCAGTGGTGGCACATCCCTTTAATCCCAGCACTTGGGAGGCAGAGGCAGGCGGATTTCTGAGTTCGAGGCCAGCCTGGTCTACAGAGTGAGTTCCAGGACGGCCAGGGATACTCAGAGAAACCTTGCCTCGAAAAAAACAAAAGAATACAACCAAGAAAAATTAACTTCAGAAAGAAAGAAGGAAAAAAAAAGACCAACTGAAGTTAGATTAATAACCATGCAACACCAACACAGAAATAACACTCAGATTTCTTTCAAGCAAACATGCATTAAGGAAGGTCAGATGGAAATGTTTAAGTACCAGCCACAATGACTATTTCTTAAAATTCACAATATATCAACTTATAACATAACGGAAATGTGCTGCTAATTTCCCTGCCATGCTGTCCCATTCCCATTACAACAGAAAACAGATGGGGCATTTCCAAGGACACATGGGGCCAGCTCCTACTACCTTCTCATAATATACCTACCCTAGAAGGTAAGAAATATAATTTGGCATACAATTCTAAGGCCTCTTTGGGTTGGAAACAAAATGCTAATCAAAGCTTATACCCCCTCTTTCCTGGTAAGACCAATTTTTTGTTGTAACTTCATAACTATAACTTTGCTACTGTTATAAATCATAATGTTAATATCTGATATGCAGGATATCTAATATGCAGCCCCTGTGAAAGGTGTTTGATGTGTTTGACCCCCAAAGGAGGGGACATGACTCACATGCTGAGAACCACTGGCTTAGGGGTACAAAATGCTTGCTGCCAAGCTTGATAATGAGTTGTTCCCAGAATCCACATGGTAAAAGACAATAGATTTCCTGGATGGCTCCTCTGACCCTGTTATACATGCTACACACGCCAAGACACGGTGCTGTCCCCATACATAAAAATAAATGCAATGTGTTTTAGAGCCCACCTACTTATGTCTGAATCCTGTTTTACCTTATGAAACCTGTTAACCTCTGCGTGCCTTGCTGCTCAGACTCTACTTCACTGCTGGGTTTGCTGGCAGTGGTGAAAACAGATATACCTTGCTCCCCTTAATGAAAGTAGTTCACTCTTTGCTGTCTTGTAGATGCCCCTTAATGAGTTGAGGAAGTTGGCTTCAATTCTCTATTCTTTTATCTTGAATAGGTGTAAATTTTTTTAAACTGATCTGCAGATTTTTTTAAGATTTATTTATTATTTTATTTATTTATGAGTACACTGTAGCTGTCTTCAGACACACCAGAAGAGGACATCGAATCTCATTATGGATGGTTGTGAGCCACCATGTGGTTGCTGGGATTTGAACTCAGGACCTCTGGAAGAGCAGTAAGTGCTCTTAACCGCTGAGCCATCTCTCCAGCCAGTAAATTTTTATTAAATTAACTTTTTCTGTCCTCATTCATTATGACAGTGTAAACTTTTATTTGGCCTATCAATATAGTGGATCAGATTTCTTTTTTTCTGATAGTTTCTTTTTTTTAATTATTGAAACATTCTTATAGAGCTAGATGAAGTTATTACTTGGTCATTTATGTAACTGCTTTTCTAAATTGCTCAATATTATTTCTTAAGGATTTGTCTACCAGTTTTGGAATATCTTTATCTGCTTTTGGTATTAGAATATTGCTGGCTTCATAAATTTGTGAGGCCTTCTCTGCTGTCTTCTAGAAGAGAATATGGCAACTTAGTTTTCTTTGAATGTCTGTTAGAACTCTTTAGTGAAACCTCGTAGCTTCAGGATTTCTTTGGCATTCTTAAAAATAGTTTTAAATTACATTTATCTATGTATTTATGTCAGAGAGAGATAAGAACATGCAGAGGTCAAAAGACAACATCTGGGAACTGTTTTCTACTATGTGGGTCTTCAGGAATGGAAGATGGTATTCACGCTTGGTGGCAAGTGACTTTACCTGCTGAGCCATCTCATCTGCCCTTGGAGTTTTCACACTACAAATTAAGTTTTCTTTAATTGTACAGTTATTAAGATACTGCCCTTTTCATACTGAGTAAACTATGACAGTTAGTGTTGCTGAAATATGCCCATTTCTTCTGCAAACTGTCAAATGTGTGTCTGTATCAGGTTTGTAGTATTTCCCTATTATTCTAGTGTCTGTGGGGTCTGTACCTTTTTTTGTTTGTTGGTTGGTTTGCTTTTTACCTAGTATGTTCCTGGTACAGGTTTTCTGACTTTTTTTTTCTTTGTCAGCCTTGCTGGTTTGTCATTTCCCTAATTTACTTTTTTTTTTTAATGAACATTTTTGTTTAAGTTTCCTCCCAGTCTATTGTTTTTTTTTCTTAAAGTTGGAACAAAGATTGGTGACTTAAGATTTTAAAATGGAGACTGTTGTTCCTCCTAAATATTCTCTGTCATGGGATAGGTTTTTACTAGTTCCAAGTGTTACTTTCATACACTCCATAAAAAGCAGGCATCTTAGGTGACTGATGGTTTTCTACAGCACTTAATAAGTTGCTAACTTAAATACAGGAAATTATGGTTATGTTATTTGAGCCTTAAGTTCACTTCTAAAAATTCAGATGTCAAATTAGAGCTAAATGTCTTTGTTGATTAAGACTTTGGAGCTAGAAAAGACCTTAGACCCAGGGGTCAGCAAATTAAAGTCCTTGGGCCAAATCCTGCTTAGCTGCTCTGCTCTAATCTGACCCTCCAGCTAAGCATTTTTAAACAGTTGTAAATTGTGGGTAAAGACACTCTGAGAACCTGGGACTTGGGACCTGAGTGGCCTGCACCACCTGAACACTTTACTGTGTGGACCTTTACAGAAAATGTTTCCATATTCCTCTGCCTTGAGGTCACAGAGAGCCAGGAAGTTTGACTGTCTGATTCTGAGTCATATGGAAACATTCTGAATACAGGTTCTCAGGCCCCTCACATGGCCCTTTTCCCATTTAGAATTTGTCACATCATATGGCCTGGTTTATGTTTAGATTGTTTTGACTTATGTCCTTTGTCTTCTCTCTACTGTTCTCCCACGACATTTGTATTTCTCTCAACTTCTAAGCTCTGAGGAAGGCACTTGGAGGTTCTCTGTGAAGGACCACACCCAAATGTGAATTTTGCTAATTGGAGGAGGCTCCTTGAAGGACAGTTCGAAGGAAAAAAAAAAGGATTTTTGCCATCACAAAGTATATATGTTTGAACTGTTTAATCTCCTCGCATGCTATTTCACTGTTGATTCACAGGCTGGCAAAGATAGACAGAAATCTTTGAATTGTTCATGAAAATACAAATAGCAATATTAGGGACCTGAGTTGTAAGGGATTCTGTCCAGTTAAAAGTTTGTACAGAGGCCAGGATGTCTTTAATCCCAGCATATGGGAGGCAGAAGCAGGCTGATCTCTTTGAGTTCTAATGCTAGTTTTGTCTATATAGAGCTCCAGACAAGTCAAAGCCACACAGTGAGAGCTTGTCAATACTTCTCCTCTCCCTCCTCCTAAGAGTAATAATAATAGTAGTAGTTTAATAATGTTAGTGGATAGAAAACTAGATAGCCATAGGTCTTAGGAAAGATTTCTAGAAGTGGCAATCTTGTATTTCTTCTCTTGTGGTACTGAACCATGGTACTTATGCATGCTGTATATGTGCTATGTCACTTGCTACCCCCGGCCTTTTCAGGGGAGGTGCTATTTATTTTAACACAAGTTAATCCTCAAGCCTCAGTTTACTAAATTACTGAGATTACAGGCATGCACCACCAAGCCTGGCCAACCCCACACATTTTTCTTGTGCCCCCTTTTTGGATGAAGCTAAAGGAAATGATTACTACTCTATCCCTTGAGCCAGCCTGAATGTGGCCTAATTATTTGTGATGAGGACATGAAGTGAAGTGGTGACTGAGGACCTTTTTTATACCTCACAAAGAAGATACCAATGTTGCTATAAACAGAAGGGGTGGCTATTTGATTAGGCCAGATATTTTTCTTTTAATGTTCTCTTCTGCTTTGGTTCATTTCATAGCTGTAGCCAGAGTTTACTCTTTTCTTCTTCTGAATGCATGCTGTTGAAACCAGTGTATCACAGGATGACTTGTGATCCTTGACTGAGTCCTTCCTAAAAGTGTCATATTGTTTATTCAGTGTCGAATACAGTAGTTCTCAACCTATGGGTCACATTTGAGGGTCAAATGACTCTTTCACAGGGGTCGCCTAAGGCCATCTGAAAACACAGATATTGTCATCACATTATGATAACATTATGTGATAACATTATGATTTATAACAGTAACAAAATTACAGTTATGAAGTAAGTAACAATGAAAAAAACTTTATGGTGGGGGGTCACCACAATATGAGAAACTGTATTAAAGGGTCACTACCACATTAAGAAGGTTGAGAACCTCTAGGTGATCTAGGCCAGCCTGGTCTATATAGTGAGTTCTGGAAGAGCCAGGACTATACAGTGAGGCACTGTCTCAAAAACAAGAGAAAAAAGATAAATCTAGAGTAGGCTCCCTTGTAGACATCAGAGGACAATTTCAGGGAGCTGGTGCTCTCCTATTATGTGGGTTCCAGGGATTGTACCAGTTGAACCATCTCGCCAACCCAGTTATTTTGTTAAAAGTCTTACCATGTTTTTATACCTCATATCAAAAGGAGTTAAGTTAATGGCAAGCTCTTTCTTCTAACACCAAAGCTTCAGACTAGACAAACCAAACCTAGAAACAGCAGACATTTGTACAGGAAGGCCTATGATCCTCATTGTCAATACCTCAAAACCAAAACTGAGGCACTTAAGCTTCAGTATGATACTTTTCAAAGCTTCAACATTAAGTGCCATTATAAAACACGCCACTTTTTAAAACACAGTTTCCCAAAGGCTGATCCAAGGCATCAGTCCTGAAAATATTTTTTAAAGGTCTTTTTTTTTAATTATTTTTTATTGAACTACATTTCAGAAACCTTTACATTCAACTCTATTTTCTAAGGCCAATAGAAAAAACTGGAAGGCCTATGGGCAGGCACATCACTTAGCCTTGTTTGAACACTAAGACCTGTCTGTACTCCTTGAAGAAAGAATTCAGTATAAGTAAAGCAACACCATGGACACTGCTCAGGATTCTCACTAGAGAATTTCCACTCTAGGGTATATAAACACTGGCTACTTTAACCAAGAGCATGGGACAGGGGCTTTAAATAAAGACCTGGGCTCAACTCACAAGCCAACTTATTCCACTTCTTTTGCCAGAACTTTCCAAATCTCTTGAGTAAGCTAAATTTGTATATTTTTATATCTACTTGAGCACCTTTAACAGCTGGCACAGTTCCAAAGTATTTAGTCCTAAATATGGTAATTAGTGTTAAGTATTTTATGTATCACTTGACACTCTTCCATGCATTTTATTGATTATCTCATATAACAGCACAATGTTGTGTGATTTTGGTATCATTAATGCCTTTGTGGAAAGTATTAAGATGCATTTGTTAACTACCCAGTTAAGCCAGCTCAGTGAATCTAGAAAAGCTATTGACTCCTTTGGGTTTGGGGCTTGATTACTAGCATTGCCTCTTCCTCAATGACTTCTCCAAGAAGACAGATGACACTATTGTTTTAATGAAATCCAGGCCCATCACACCGTAGGGCAGCAAAATTGTTTTCCTGAGACCTGAAAAAGTGCCTAATTGTTACAGGTTTAAAAAAGCATTTGTGCATGGTTTACATACTTGGACTGCAGATTCAGTTGAGGAGTTTTCCTCACTTTTCAAAAGAGGCAAGCTTATAAATTGAACTACCATGAAATGGTGGTTAGAGCTGCAGGGTTCAACCAGCAAATTTGAGTTACAATCGTAGTCAAATGGTGGATTAAACACCCAGAATAATTATTGACTCCAAAAAGTCAACTCACTAATAGCCATATTGGACAAATTTTTAAACACGCAAGCACAAGACAATATCTTTTAATAATGCCTGGCTATGAAGCCCAGGCTTGACATGAACTTAGGATCCCCTAACTCAACATCTCCACTATGCAGATCACAGGTATATGCCACCCACTCTTGTAAATGTCCAGTAATTTAATAAATTAGTCCTTAGCTACAAGGTTTAGTGTACATAGGTTAGGGAGTTGCAATTAAATTAAAGATTGGCATCACTAGTCTTTAAGATAGCAAATCCAAAAACAAAAGTACTAAGATCAAAGCTACTAAAGGCCTTAAGGCCATAGCCTCAACTCCTAAGGAAGGAGCTGCCAATTCAAATACAGATTTAATTGTATGCAGGAGATGAGAAGATTCCAAACTGGTAATTCCTCCAACACAAAAACCAAACTGGCTCTCTTTTTTCTCAAAACAAACAAGACAAATTGCCTACCTGGACTCCTCTCCTTAATGCTCACACAGGGCTTCAGGTGACTTGAAAAAGTGCCTTTCCTCTACAGAGAGGGGAGGAGGAGGCTGTCAGTGCCTCTTCAGCAGCAGCAAGTGTCCCTCCCAAAGCATTTAAAACAAGAGAAAAGCATCCAATGAAAGCTAATTGATGTGTCTTGATATAAAGTACAAATTAACTTTACCATATGCACTCCATCAGCTTAAAGAAATGGGGATAATGAAAGAACTATGCTACATAGAAGCATTATGGCTTTTTTTTTTTTAAAAAAAATCATACGTTTTGACCAAAATTTTAATTGTAAGCCCAGGAAATAAATTACCAGCAATGGGATTATTTTGCCTGGAGTCATCTTAAGCATGATCAATGAATGCTACGAAGTATCTTCTATAAATCCAGAGGAAAGAGAAGTTGATTTTTTTTAAAAAGTTGCAACAAAGCAAATCAAATGGGCATTCCAAAGAAAGGCAGAATCTATAATCATGGCCCTCTTCCAAGCAGTCTATAAATTATTTCAAACACAATTCACTTATGGTAGGAAACCCAGCGAAATAGAATCAATGTCTTCCTCCAAAACTGTTTAATTCTGAGACACCCCAACCACCGAAGCAAAGTGAAATGCTGGGGGCAGGGATTATAGTAAAAAGAAGAACTGGATAGGAATGGATCTTCTAGGCTGATAACTGAGTTTGTTTACCCACAAGGTACTGAGGACTCAGGAATGTTTTGTAAATGAGAAAAGGAATCAAATGATCCAGCCTTTCTGCCAATACAGACAAATGGTGAGACTGCGGCCAAGAATTAGAAGCCTGAAAACAGATGAGCAGTGAATTTTGAGTGCACTGAGCAGGTGCTCTCAGTAAGACTCAAGGACATGGCAGAGGAGGTTCTTAGGATAAAGCGTGTCAAAGTATTCTGATACACTTGGGGGGACTGTCTTTTGTTTAGTGTTGGGTTCTTTTATATTATTATTATCATCCCATGTCTTTACAGACACTGACCAGAAGAGGGAGTCAGATCCCCTAGAGTTGGAGTTACAGGCAATTGTGAGCTGCCTGGCTCTGGACCTCTGAAAAAGCAGTAACTCTTTTATTCTTTCTTCTTTCTTCCTTCTTCCTTCTTCCTTCTTCCTTCTTCCTCTTCCTCCTTCTTCTTCTTCCTCCTCTTCCTCCTTCCTCCTCTTCCTCCTCTTCTTCTTCCTCCTCCTCCTCCTTCTCCTCTTCCTCCTCCTCCTCCTACTTCTTATTCTTTTTGGTTTGTTTTTCAAGACAGGGTTTCTCGGTCTCTGTGTAACATTCTTGGCTATCCTAGACCAGTAGACCTGTAGACCAGGCTGGCCTTGAACCCCAGAGATCACTTGTTTCTGTCTCAACGTGCTAGAATTAAGCTTTACTCATACTTTTATCAGCATCAGAATTAACCCAAAGGAAGATGTTTATGATGCAAATTTAAGAAATACCATTTAAGGGCTGGAGAGATGGCTCCGTGGTTAAGAGCACTGACTGCTTTTCCAGAGGTCCTGAGTTCAATTCCCGCAACCACTTGGTGGCTCACAACCATATGTAATGGGATTCAAAGCCCTCTTCTGATGTGTCTGAAGACAGCTACAATGTACTCATACAAATAAAATAAATGTTTTCTTTTAAAAAAAAGAAATACCATTTAAGAAAGTTCAAAGAGTAAAACCTGAGCTTTCTTGCCCAGTTATCAGCCCCCCAAGGCACCAAGGTTAAAGCCAAAAGGCACAAATCCTTTGTGAAGGAGAAAATGTAAAAAGGATGAAGGGACAAGATGCAGGTGAATCAGAAAATGGCTAAATATAATCAAAAGTGGCTAGAGCTCTACAATTTATTTTAGCTACTGGAATCACACAAAGAAGGCATGGTTCCACCAGAAAGTAGTTCACCAAGGAAAATTAGGAGAGCCACAGATTTACATAGGCTGGACAGGAAGTCATCCCCAAGCACTAAACAACCAGCACCTAGGGGGAAGGTGGAGCCTTCCATAACTTACTTGCAAAATGGTTTTGCTGATAACTTACCACATTAATAATTGAAATGCCTTTAGCCAGAATTTAGGCCAATTACCTGCGTGGGCACTACTGACATTCTGGTAGGTGACAGGCCTTTTTAGGCCTTTTAAATATGTTTATCAAAGTAACTATAGCATATCTACAGTCTTGTTTTATTTTGAGACAGGGTCTCATGAATCTCAGGCTGAACTCACTATGTAGAAGATGGCTTTTAGCCGGGCAGTGGTGGCACATGCCTTTAGTCCCAGCACTTGGGAGGCAGAGGTAGGCAGATTTCTTAGTTCGAGGCTAGCCTGGTCTACAGAGTGAGTTCCAGGACAGCCAGGGCTACACAGAGAAACCCTGTCTCGAAAAAAACAAAAAAGAAGAAGAAGAAGTAGTAGTAGTAGTAGAAGAAGAAGAAGCTTTTAAAGTCTAATCTTCTTGCTCCACCTACTAAATGCTGGGATTACAGGCTCAGTGGGAGTAATCAACACAAAGCTTCATGCATGCTAGTAAAACTGAAGTCTCCAGCCTCATTTCTCCAGAAACCACCAAATTTCCCTCACACTGTGGATCATGGAAAAAAATATTCCAATTGGTCATTATTAACCTTAAAAATTAAGGGGTTTGGTAATTAGGACAACAGCAAAAGCCTTGCAATCAATAAATAATCTCACATAAAGGTTGAAAATCTCAAAGAGGATAGGTGAGACATGAGTCATCCCATCATTCAGTATTCAAGATCTTGGGTTCAAAGCCAGCCTCCACAACCTCAATGGGTCTAATTTACTAATACTTAAAAATGTAGACTAGGCCTGCCAAAGGCGCACCAGCAAATAATAAGCACGCTTCAAAGCATACTTTTTTTTGTTGTTGGATTTTCGAGACGGTTTTTCTATGTAGCCCTGGCTGTCCAGGAACTCACTCTGTAGACCAGGCTAGCCTCGAACTAAGAAATACGCCTGCCTCTGCCTCCCAAGCGCTGGGATTAAAGGCGTGTGCCACCGCCTGGCCAAAGCATACTTTAAAGCAGAATCTGGACCTAGTAGAGGGCATATACCTGTATTTTTTTTTCACTAATTGAAAGTCAGCACTTTCTCCCATTTATGTCAACTACTCACTCCTACCTGTTATAGCCAATGAAATCATATTCTTATGTCATATACTTCCACCTGAAAATAGGGATTTTGTTCTTCAGTAGTCTGAAATTCTATATTTACTAATCGTGTTGCTCTGTTAGGCCTGGTTGGTGACCACACCTTTAATCCCAGCACTCAAGAGGCAGAAACAGACAGATCTCTGTAGTTTCAAGGCCAACCTGGCCTACATAGTCCATTCCAAGACAGCCAGGGCTACATGAAGAAATTGTCTCCAAAAACCAAAAAGGGGTGGGGAGAAGAAGCACATGTTATTTTGGGGAGCAGTGTTTTGAAAATTGCAATTTATGTAATCCCTATTTTCAGCTGGAAGTATATGACATAAAAATATTTCATTGGTTATATAACAGGTAGGAGTGAGTAGTTGACATAAATGGAAGAAAGTGCTGATTTTCAGCTAGTGAAAAAATTATAGGTCTGTATTTTTTCCCCATTCAAATGCATTAATTCATTCACTTAAAATGTTTGTTATGGGCTAGGGATATGGCTCAGTAACACAGGGTTGCTTCACAAGCATAAGGCCCTAGGTTCTATCCCTAGGTTCTTACCACACTAAGAAGTGATACAAAACCTACAGCAAATCTTTTCAGCTAAGACTATTTATTAAGTAGTCTTCTAGTCATATTAACCAAGATTTCTGTTACGAAAGTAAAGTGTAGTCTGAATGATGCACATCATTCTACTTCCCTACAACTCAACTTCCCAGATATAGTCAACCCAAGAGAAAGACAAAAGGAATCACAAGTAAGAGAAGTTTTTAGAGCTGACTGGCTAGCAAGACACTGCTCCAACAAGCAAGGAGAAGATATACCATCCTGCACTTTGCTCTACATATCCAGGGCCTTTATTAGAGGCTGGGACCAGAACAAGAGTATGTCCTTCACCAGTCCTAAGATACCCAACTACATCATGGAACTAATTTATTTTTGCTGGGATTGATCTAGAAAAAGAAAAGAATTTCATGTTTCCTGAGATCGACACTCCTCAGAGTTCAACACTTCACTTACAGGATGACCAAAGATGAGATGTGTTTAAGCAAAAACAATTTTCTGGGTTTCTTCATCAGTCAGAACAATAAATACTATCCAAATGGTTAGGTTGCAGGTAGTTTGGAACTCAAACAATAGCATTGCTAAGGAGTTCAAATTTAATTCCACTAAAATCACATCATGGAACTGCTCCATTAGGAAGGATTACTGACAAACAGGAGGGGGGAGAACATGCATCCAAACTCCACAGCCATTTGACTCACCCTTGAGTCACATCCAATACTTCCATGCCAAGAGTAATGCCTTTTGACTCACGATCAACAATTAAAATAAATGTTTTTAGAGACCTCACACATGGATTTCTTACCAAGAACCCCTTTATTGGAAAGGAAAGGAATTTTAAAATCCTTGTAATATAGTCAAATCATCCCATCTCCAAAATGTGTATCTGGATAATAAGGACATACTTTACTCTCATTTAATGACAGAATACTTTAAGAACTCCAGATCCTACATACATAGATACACATATACCTAAACACAGTGGCGTTTCCTCTAAAAGGTAGTTCACTGTATCAAAGTTTTCCTTTGTATCAGGTCCATTCCTTTTGAGATAGGATCTCTGTCCAGGCTAGCCTTGAACTCTCCTGCCTCTGCGGGAACTCTCCTGCCTCTGCCTCCAGGGTATTGGGATTACAGGAAGGTGCCACCTCGTGTCAAACTCAAAGCTTCCAATTGTTTCTTTGTTTTGAGAAAGGATTCAACCAGGTTGCACTAGACTTAGGTATCATAAAATCCAATTCAACTGTCTCTGCCTCTGGGTGCTGAGACTAAAGGTCTGCCAATACGCCTGGCTTTAGTTTTCTTATTTTTAATTAGGAGCAAAGTGTGAGTTAAAACATTAACAACTAACGCTAGTCTCTTTTGGGGGAGGGGCGGGTCGAAACAGGGTTTCTCTTTGCAGCCCTGGCTGTCCTGGAACTCGGATTTGCAGACCAGGCTGGCCTCAGACTCAAAAAGTTCCACTTGCCCTCTCAAGAGCCTTCCTTCGAGCTTTAAGTGTGCGCTCACCCTTTATTCTCAATGTTTAAACTAAGCTGAAGAAGGTTTACTCTTCTGTAGAAGTGCTAGAATTTTTCTGACCCCATGCTGAGCTCACCCGTCCCTCAAGCCCACTGGAAAAGGGATGCAGAAGATAAATAGAAGAGTCCCTGTGGAGACTACTTGGGGAACACATTCCCCCCCCCCCAAATTCACACCTTCCCAGATGGGAGGCCTTTGTCTACACAACAGTTTCCGTCACATTCCTCGCGACTAAACTCCAGGCGCTAGAACTCCCATTATCCCATCAGCCCGGTAAGCTGCCAAGATAACAGTAGAACCTTTGTGATCTTACACAGTCCTCCAGCTCCGCCACCCAAGTACCACCATATCTATAGATTCTCTCCAAGCTGTCTCCCTTGCTTCCATCCTCACCTAAGAAAAATGCGAAGTGAACAGAGCCGCTTTTTTTTTCCAACTCTATTCCGACCACCCAAGCACACTGGCTTACCTAACAACCCTCTAGTTCACGGGTACACAGTAAATCCCCCATGAGGCATGCACTGTCCCTTGCTTTCCTTTTTTTTTCCCCCTTTTGCTTCCCGGAAAAAAGACAAAGCTCCAAAACCTTACGAGATAAAACGCAAAAGGCCACCCACAGAACAGAATCAATTAGAAAAAGCAGACCGAAATCCAGATTTTGCTCCAAATCCCCCGATTTTATTTTTTGTCTTTACATTTATTGATCTTGTGAGCTCC
This sequence comes from Grammomys surdaster, assembly GCF_004785775.1. Classification (NCBI taxonomy): domain Eukaryota; kingdom Metazoa; phylum Chordata; class Mammalia; order Rodentia; family Muridae; genus Grammomys; species Grammomys surdaster. The sequence continues at coordinate 3,305,510 of NW_021604662.1, read as the reverse complement.
GAGATCTTTTAGGATTGGAGGAAAATGTACAAAGTGTGTGCTCAGAAGTTCAAAAGCAATTAAGTCGGTGTTAAAAGAAAAATCCTGGACAGAGAAGACAGAGTGAAATCCCGGAGAAAATGCAAGACTGGGGCAACACACTACGTGTGGGATGATCTGGTTAAGTGAGAGTCTGCCGCAGTCGCACGTTTAAAGGCCCAATCATTCCCGCCCACTGCGCCCATGCTTGATTCTCTTCAAAGAAAAGAAGCCAGTGCATCCCTACCCTCCAAAATTCCATCACGCAACAAAGATTCTCCCAATCATTTCTGCTGAGACCAGGCTCGAATATCCAAGCCTCGCGGATTAGGGGTGATGGTGATGGTGGTGGCTCTAGTTCCCGCGCCCAAATCTCATCCCTCCCCCACCCCCAATAATAATAATTGTTTCCTTTCTCTGTCCGCCGGGTCCCTTTTCAGAGGATTCTTCGTCTTCTTAGATGGACGAAGAACCTTGCAAGCGCTGAGTGGCCCTGGTCCTTCTTCAGCCCTCACTGCCCTTAAGGGGAACCCCCCGACACATAGACACACACAACCAAGAGGGAAATTCAGCAGCCTGCCAGCACAGGAAAAGGTGGCGTGGGCAGCAGTCCCGCGCCGCGCACACCCCTCGCTCAGGCCTGCCTAGCCCGTCGTGCCTCGAACGAACTAAGGTGCTCCGGTACCCGCCCCCACCGGGGATCCGCCGCGCCCCACTGGCTCAAAGGGATTCTCCCCCAACAACGGGGCGTGAAGGGCGGCGAGCCCGCGTGGACCGACGCTCCAGGCCCGGAAGGGCGGTGCGGCTGGCACACACGGACGCGGCTCTCCCAGGCCCCGCAGTGCGGCCAGGCTCCGGCTGTGAGGCGAGGACCAGAACGCGGCGGGGACCGCGGGGGCGCGGCGCGGCGCGGCCTCCACCGGTGCACGAGGGCCCGCAGCGTGCTCAGCGCCGCAGCCGGGGAGACGCAGGCGCCGCGCGGCAGTCCGCATTGTTCAGCCCGCCGCGCGCTCCCCGGAGGAGCCTGGCCCTGTGGCCTCGAGCCCCGCAGGAGCGGAGGGAACGGTCGCGCCGCTGCCGACACCGCCACCGCTGCCGCTGCCGCGGCGTCCGTGCAGGTGGCGAGCGGCGTCCTCACCTTTGGCGCCGAGCGTGAAGTCGAGCGTGCTGTGTCTTGCTGCTGCCATAGTGTGGCGAGGCCCTGTGCCATGCCTGGGGAGGCGACCGCGGGAGACTGAGGGACCGCGCGGCGTGTCAGGCTGCGGGCCGGCGGGGAGTACGCTGCGCCGGGGGAGGCCAGGAGTAGGAGGTGGGCGGGGCCGCGGGCAAGCGACCCGGGGCGCAGGGGCGGGGCCGACCCGCCTCTTAGAGGAGGAAGCGGGGACGCCTCCAGCCCCGAACTTGAAGCGCTGGGTGTGAGGCCTCGCTAATGGTGGAATCGCGGGCGCTCGACTCCCTGGCATGCGTCACCAATGGCCGCGCCCAGCGCTAAAGCTCTGGCCATGCTCTCCCGCCATTCGCCATCCGTTAGGAGGTCACCTCAGCTTTAAACCGCTCAGCGCGACTTCCGGGGGGCCTCCCTATACACTTCCCCATATGCCTACCCCTCCTCCCCCAAGCAAAAGCCCCAGTTACTTCCTGACCATTTGAAGAAAATAAAATGCTACCACCCCTGTAGTCTAAAAGGACAAGCCTGACTTTTTTTCTTTAAATGCATGTGAACCCCACTGGGATATTAACAAGGTTTCTATTGGTAAGGGGTAGTATTTGAGGACAGAATAGAATGCTCCTGGACATTCAAGTAGCATACATTTTCATGCAAATTTGGAAAAGAATCAAGGACTAAGGCTGAACTGAGAAGTTGCTGATTTGAGAGCCTCTTCCACAGGACTTCCCCCTCCCTGGTGCCTCTATTTTTGTCAATGGACCTAGTCTTGGCCTCATTTTTGACGGTTAGTAGCATTCAACAAGATGGGACAAAAGAGAACTAAAGTGCCTGTGGAATAAAGCGATCCTTTATTGCACGAACAAAATCCCAGGGCAAATTGACTTCATCATTGTATGGGTTGCTGTGCCTCTCCTGATACCAGGAATTGCTGTAATGGTTGTTAAACTTGAGATTAGTAAACTCTGTGTCTCAACAACACAAAAACATTAAGTTTAGCTTTTCCTTAGGCCATTACTAGTGGTGGTTTGGTTTGGTTTGGTTTTGGTTTGTTGGTTTGGTTTTTTTTTTTCCTTTATGTTTGTTAGTTGGTTGGATGGTTTTGCCGAGTCCTTCACTGTCCTGCAAGAACCTAACACTGACTTCATAACTGTTCCTCAACAACCCGCACTGCATGTCTTTTTGATGTGCTCCTAATTTGTTCCTAGACATAGCCATTTGTTTTTCTTTCTTTCTCTAGAGACCAGGTCCTCAGTTTTGTAACCTAATTTGCACTCTGCTCCATCAGTCCCAATGTGTCAGCCCCAAGCTCCTCTTTCTTCTTTTCCTCTGGAGTCAAGTCACTGGAACATAGCTGTCCTCCTGTGTGTTGCAAGGGTAGTAAAGCTTCACATGCAAGACATGAGTGAGCTTCATTCCCTGTCAGCATTGGGGTAAGCCACCTGCCTTCACATAGCTTCACTATCTGCTGTCACCCTCTTGAATTTCTTGAGAATTTCTGAACAGAAGGTGTTGAGGTTTGGTTGATAAGTATGTAGCTGGTCTTGCTCAGTAGATTGTGGAGAACAGTGCAGTCGATGATGGGCTCCCAGCTGAAACATATCCTCCCCGGAACTTGTACTTCACCTTGCAAAGTTCAAAATAAGGACAGATAAAGAACTTTGGGGTACTTCAATGAAGTGATATCAAAAGAGAGCCATGAAAAGAATAGGATATTCGATATAGGATCAATATTGTCAGGGTGGTGTTAGCAGTTTACTGCAAAGGTCTTCCCACTAATCTACATAAACCTGGAAGGACTGTTAAAGATAAGAAATGAGAGCCTGACCATAGTGGCACACATCTTTAATCCTAGCACCTGAGAGGTAGAGACAGGCAGATGTGGCCGAAGGGAGCAGCACTATTAGGAGGTGTGGCCTTGTTGGAGGAAGTGTGTCAATGTGGGGGACAGGCTTTGAGGTCTCCTATGTTCAAGCTGTGCCCATTGTGGCACACAATCTCCTTCTTGTGTAAGGGGCCCTCAAAGGGAGTCCCCACTCTCACCCGGAGGAACTGCGCGCTCCCAAGGAAACACGGAGACCGACTTGATGCAAATAAGCAAAAGGCAGTTTACTGACAAGGGCCCTTGGGTCGAAAACACATCCCATGCAATGGAAGGATTTCGACCCCCAGCTCTGACAGTTTACAGTTTATGTAGGGAACGGCGCAGGGGGAAGGGGGAAAGTGGGAAACTTTGGCTCGGTTACATTTGATTGGATATTTTAAACATCAGCAATAGGTGTAAGTTATCATTTTGGCGGGCGTAGCAAGCTTTTCCTGGTGGTCATGATGACTTGTATTTTTTTGTATTTGGCTAAGAAACCTCAGACTTTCTAGGATAAACACCCACCAGGTGGCCCCTTACTCACTTGGGCATGTTTAGACTCGTCAAGGCCCGTCCTTGGTTGTTCTTATGTTCGTGGTCATTTTGCCCTAAGAGAGACTTATTATTATTATTTTGGCTATTCTCAGCAAAACCTTGGTGGGCTGGTGGGCTCTGCTGAAGTATTTTAAAATATTTTTTCCTTACACTTGTACCTGCAGATCAAGATGTAGAACTCTTGGTTCCTCCAGCATTTTCCATATGATGATAAGGGACTACACTTCTAAATTGTAAGCCAGCCCCAAGTAAATGTTTTCCTTTATAAGAGTTTCTGTGGAGCCGGGCAGTGGTGGCGCACGCCTTTCATCCCAGCACTTGGAAGAAAGAGGCAGGCAGATTTCTGAGTTCGAGGCCAGCCTGGTCTACAGAGTGAGTTCCAGGACAGCCAGAACTACACAGAGAAATCCTGTCTCGAAAAACCAAAAAAAAAAAAAAAAAAAAAAAAAAAAGAATCTAGGTGTGAGCTCTCAGCTACTTCTCCAGTTCCATGCCTGTCTACCTGTTGCCATTCTCCCTGCCATGATGGATGATGCTCATAGACCCACCCTCTGAAACTGCAAGCCCAGAATACACTTTCTACTATACATTGCCTTAGTCTTGGTATCTTACCACAGCAATAGAAAAGTAACTAAGACAAATATGGCATGCCCCCTCACATATGCATAAAGACCTGGTCCTCAGTTGGTGACATTCTTGGTCACCAAAGATATTAGAAACTTTAGAAGGCCTACCTGGCTGAAGGAAGTATCTCGCTGTGGGTGTGTCTGTGGAGGTATCTTGTTCCTCTTGCTGTTGTCCTCTGTTTTGTGGTTCCTAAAACTCTTATGCCATCATGTTCATCCACCCCATGGCCCAAAAACAATGGAGCCAGCTATTCATGATGGAAAGCATGAGCCAAAAGAAAATTTTCGCCCTTTTTAGAGTTATTTATGTCAAGTACTATGTCACAGCAGTGATAAACTAACCCATTAATCATAGCCTACATTTTGAAACAACTTCCAGTTAACAAATGTTTCCAATGGCAAAAATGTGGGTAGTATGGATTATTCATGTACACCAGGTTGCCCTCTGCTCCCCTTGACCAAAATGGAGGAATGGAAGAGGAAAATAGGCCTTACCTTCCAGGAATTAGTCATATGCTCATGGACAAAGGTGTGCTATGAGAAACAATTCCCTAGACACTAAAATCCAGTAAACCTGTCAGCAACTAGCCAGGACAAGGCACAAACAAAGCTATTCCATAATCATGTCTTTGCATGGGCAAAACATGGACATTGTCCAAACCACAAATAGGACCAGACATTCCTCAATCTTGCTAATAGTGATGCCTGCTGCTTCTATACCAACCCTAGGTTTATCCTGGCTCTTGTTTATCCCTCTTCTAGAAACATCTGCTAAGATACTCAGTCATAGGCATAGCCCTGGTAGCATCCTACCCTGATTGCCTGAAATGTTTCCCAAACCACCTGACGCAAATCCCCTAAGTCAGCACCTCTCTCTCTCTAGCTTAGATGTCCCAGTGTCCCCAAGGTGTTTGTTCACCCAGAAACAAGATGAAAACAGCTTGTTGAACTGCAGAGATATTCCTGAGCGTGTATTGCTGGAGAGTGGTGAGAAGGTAGGTAATAGGATGGCATCATAGCTTAAGGGTAAAAACTAAAGAAATAAAACCACAGGACACCTGTTTAGCAAAATGCTATTTAACATTAGACCTTAGTTCTACCCAAAAGTCACTTTCCAAATGCGCACACTTGCTTGTTAGCCTTTGGGCTGTGTTGGATATCAGCAATAGAGTTTTTGTAAAGTCAGAGGAAGAGTTGCAATTTGCACACTTAGCAACAGAAACTACTTGGAAGAAGGAAATCAAAAGCAGAAAAGTATTCCCCTTTAAAAAGCAGACTGTGGTGGTAACGGTGGTGATAGTCACAGTAAAGAGGAGCTAAGGTGCTTAGCTGAAAGCATCCAAAGGCCATCCTGTTCCTGTCCTAAACCTTCCTGAAGGTGCTGAGTAGGGAGTGGGAGAAAGGGGCCGCCCTTAGAAGCTGCCCTGAATATCAAGGGCAGTAACTTTCCATTTTACTCTTATGATTTCTGGCTACTTTGTCATCATTTTGCAAAAGACCCTTGGAAACAAATTTGCACACACACACACACACACACACACACACACGCACATCCCTGCCTCCAATGTGCAGCTGAGGTGAAATCATTTCCTTTCTTCAAATTTGGCATTCACTTTTAGGCTTAGAATGGCTGTTAAAAATCTGGATCACTCCCTCACCAGTTTTCCCAGATGAATGTGGGACTCATCCAGCTATTTAAACACAACAGTATTTAAAATACTGATTTAAAACTGTGTAACTGAAAGAGGGGTTTGGATCATTGACACGCTGATTCACCATTTCAGCTGCACACTGGAACCACCTTGGGACTTGAAACACATGGCTGTTGCCTGGGTCCCAGGCCTAGCACTCTGTGGAATTGGTCTGAGGCCTAGCCATTGTATCGGGATTATTTAAAAGTAACTAAACAAACCCCTAAAGAGTCCCGTGTAAAACCAAAAGTCCCACTGCCAAATCCTAAAGCAGGTTATGTCATAATAGCTGTCACTCCAGTTCACATCCACACAGATAGCCAGAATAAACAAATGTGAAAAGATGCCAAGTAAGGAGAGTAGGAGTTCAGGGAAACTGAAACTCTTGTAGTTTATTGTTGAGGATGTAACAAGAAGTATCCATCCGCTTTTTTTTTTTTTAAAGTTTGACTCAATGGTAGATTGCTTGCTTAGCATGCTTGGGGTCCTGGGCTCCATCCCCAGCACTTTAAAAAGGAGGAGTAGGATGATAAGATAATTATATCATCATATGATTCAAATACTCCACTCTGGGTATAAATACACTAAACAGTTGAAACTAGGTGTTCGTGAGGAAGAATGTTTATGGGAGAATTATTCACAATGCCCCCAAAGTGGAAACAATTCAAATGCCCACCCATAGATGGATAAACACATGGTATATTCGTGCAATGATACATTTACTATTTGGTTGTAAAAAAAAAAAGTGTGGGAGGTGTCCTGTGAAGTGGAAACTTCTACTTTCTTTGGAAAGTTATTTGTGTTAAAGTCAAATGATGTTTTGCTAGGACACACAGGTGAAAGGATGTGTTGCTGGAGCAGACACAGGAAAAGAGTGTTTTCCTGAAGCAGACACAGTTGAAAGGATGTTTGATATAACAAACATGAAAGGACTGGGGATGAAGGAGTATAAATATGACCCCACAGACAGTGGGAGAGGAACACTGAGCATTGGTTTGGTTTGCTCCACCTTGCTATTCTTCATTATTGATAAGCATGTATTGGTTCGCCTTACATATTGTTGAGCTCAACTTGTAATAATGCTGCCACTGAGAGAAACTCACCCAAGAACTGCTCATGAGGTTCCTGCAGCAAATTGCTACTTTAGCCTTGCTGTTCCTTCGGGATTGAACTACAGCTTTCTCATTCCTGCTTGTTGTCTGGCTGCCTAGAGGACTGGTCAGCAGCTGCTGAATCATTTTTGATGTTTGCTACAAGACTGAACTGCTGCCAAAGAAGATCAAGCTCGCCCCTAACGAACAGGTCCACTTCCCTCACGTCCTAATAACTTTTCTCTTCCACTACCTCTGCTGGGTGGTGGAGAGCTCAATCTCTCCTCTAGCCCGCCAAGTTGGTTGCAAAAAATTTATGCCTACAGTCCTGATATGAAAAAAAGCCAAGGCATCATGGTGAGTGAAAAAGCTACAGAAGAGCACCTATTTCTGTGAAATGTCCACAATAAGTAAGGCCAAACAGACAAAAGGGGGTCAAATGGGAAAGTCTTTACAATGTTATAGGTACAATTTCCTTTAGGGGTGATATCTTGAAACTAGATAGAGACAGCAAGATAGCTCAGTATGGTAAGGGTAAGGATGCCTGCTGTCAAGCCTGACAACCCAGAACCTGAAGAATAGGAGGTTATCCCCTGACCCCCCCCACACACTCATGCAGTGACATGGATGAAAGTGTAGGTTATTTGAACACACAAACATACACCATACTTACAGCCATGAAACAATAAATATAAACATACACACACATAATACAAATAATAAAGTTTTTAAATGTTAAAATCTTTTTTTTTAACTTTTTTGGTTTTTTGACACAGGGTTTCTCTATATAGCTCTGGCTGTCCTGGAACTCACTCTGTGGACCAGACTGGCCTCAAACTCAGAAATCCGCCTGCCTCTGCCTCCCAAGTGCTGGGATTAAAGGTGTGCGCCACCACTGCCCGGTTTAAATGTTAAAATCTTAATAGAACTGGGCATAGTGATGCAAGCCTTTTTTAAAATCGAAAATATTGTTTTCATACAATATATTCTAATTATGTTTCCCCTCCCCCAACTTCTCCCAGAACCTTCCCACTTCCACCCAAATCCATATCTTTTCTTGCTCTCTCCCATTAGAAAATGAACATGCCTTAATAATAATAATAATAGTAGTAGGAGGAGTAATAGTAATAAAAATTAACATAAAATAAAAACAAACCTGAATAAGACAAAATGAACCAATGAACATAAAAAAAGCCAAAGGAGCCAGGCAGTGGTGGCGCACGCCTTTAATCCCAGCACGTGGGAGGCAGAGGCAGGTGGATTTCTGAGTTCGAGGCCAGCCTGGTCTACAGAGTGAGTTCCAGGACAGCCAGGACTACACAGAGAAATCCTGTCTCAAAACAAACAAACAAACAAACAAACAAAAAAGCCAAAGGAAACACACATGAAAAATATATAGATGCAGAGATATACACATTTGCACACATAGAAAGCTCATAAAAACACAAAACCATAATATATAACCAAAACACCTATCAGTTGAAACCTGTGTTCAAGGATATTAAATTGAATTAAGGCAGTAGTGACCTTGAGGCAAGTTCCCATCCAGCTAAATTTAGGTCCAGGCATGGTATTATAAGCCTTTAATCCCAAGAGGCAATGACAACCAGATTTTTGAGTTCAAAGCCCAACCTAGAACAGAACAAATTATAGGTGAAGAAAAACTTAAATCCAGATTTAGTGGACCACGCCTTTAATCCCAGTGCTTAGGAGACAGGCATGCAGATCTGAGTTCATGGATAATCTACAGAGCAAGTTCCAGGACAGCTAGGCTTAGGCAGTGAAGGAGTTGGAAAACAGAAAGCTGGTGATAATGTAATAGAACAAGGGGGCCATGTTCCAGCCCCAGCAAGCAGCAGAACTTGGAAACTTCAGCCATGTGGCTCTGGCTTTAAGTGTGAAAAATAGAAGGGACTATTAGGATAATTGATGCCGGTTAGCTGGAGCTAAGAAATTAGCAGTGATTAAGAAGATGCCAGCATCACTGAAGTGTTTTCTGAGAGCACAAAGAAGCTGAGTTCCAGAGATAGCCAAGGTTGTACCTCCTGCAGCAGCCGAACTTGGTAAAGTGTAAGAGTCACCTAGGTGGTACTGATTTTGAAACAAAGAGCAGCTGAGGCTTGGCACTGTGAGAGGCCATGGAAGGCCATTGGTGAAGGTGGAGCCCCAGTTGCAGTTGACAGCCCAGGACTGAAGGAGTCATACAAAGGGTTTAAGGCTTGGCACCAGGAGGAGAGCCTATGAGTGGCTTTTGGAGAAGTGTAGTTACAGCAGGGAAAGCCCAGCATGTTGGAGATGCCAGTACCACCGGATGATCACCAAGAACAGGAGCAGCAGTGGAGTGGATCAACCTGAGCTTAGAGTGCTACCAAGTTAGTAGCATTTCTAGTCTGCCTTGTTGCTGCTGCTCAGACTTAGAAATGAAGTCAGGAAAAAAAAAAAAAAAAACAAGCCCTGAATGCTTCATTTAATATTACAATAAATATTCTTCTTCCTGTTCTTGGATCTCATTGCAGCTCCTTCAAAGCAAGGGAATTTATGCATGTTGACACAAACCTCGTTTTCAAATCTTCCTTGGCTCCATTTTCAACTTCTTCCTTTTGGCACAATCAGTTGCATGGCTCGCCTCGGTCAGTCCCTTGAGGGTCTATCTAAAATCCTGATGCAGCCAATACTACTAGGATTCACTCCACAAAGGACAATTCACTCTCCTCTGAGCCCCAAGTTTCTTCTACTTATATGGTGTATTGCCTGAGATCTTAATGTATTAATCATACAAGTGCTGTGCTTTATAGATATGTTAACATTAGTATGTTAAAATCTATTCATCATAGCTAGAGTTTAGTTCTTTAAAAACTAAAAATCTCAATTTTTTCAAACTTTTAAACAAATATATACTTTTCTCATTTTCATCTGAAAATAGCATTTATTTCAAAGGATAACTGTTGGCCTTAGCCCTCTACAAGTAAAAATGTATATTATTTTAAACTTGCTTCTCAGCTAGGCACGATGGTACACACCTTTAATCCCAGTACTTGGTAGGCTGAGGCAGGAGGATTTTTATGAGTTCCAGAGCAGTCTGGTCTACATAGCAAATTCCAGGCCAGTCAGATCTTGTTTCTAATTAATTAATTAATTAAACTTGCTTCCTTAAAAAATTCTAAGTGGGGCTGGAGAAATGACTCAGTAGTTAAGAGCACTTGCTGCTCTTGAAGAGAACCTTGGTTCAGTTCCCAGCACCCAGATGGCAGCTCACAATGACAAGTAGTTCCAGTCATAGGGTACCCAATGCCTTCTTCTGTCTCTTTGAGTAACAAATACACACATGGTACCCATACATGCATGCAAGAACTCACATATATACAATAATTTTTTTTAAAAAAATCTAGATTGATGCACTTAAGTTATTTGTAACAAATTAAAATGAATATGAATGTGATGACACATGCCTTTTAGTACCAGCTACTTGGGAGGCCAAGGCAGTTAAATTCCCTGAGTCTGGGATTGAGGCCAATCTGGGCAGCACAGAGAGATCCAGTCTCAAAGAAATAACTTTAATAACTACAATAATAATTTAGAAACTTCAGGTTGTTATGCTTATGCTAGGAAAAAATGTTCCTGCAATACAAAATACCTACTGAATGGGGGGAAAAACCCCTCTGCTATAGTAAAAGCATCAGTCTAACCAATAGACATTGTACACTTTCTGCTGTGATGTATTAAGAAGGACCCAGTCTCCTTTCTGTGCTCTTCTTAGCAAAAAAATGTACAACCTGGGCTATGGAGATGATCCAACAGCTCAGAAGCCCCACAAGTTAGAAAGGGAGACCTGGCTGTAAATTGTCCTTCAATCTCCACACACACACTATGGCACTTGCACACAATAAAGAAGTAAATGTAAAATAATTTTTAAATGTACAACTTAACTCTAGGCATGATGTAATGTCAAAAAAATTTAAGTTACCATCCATAAATTGAATGGCCTATTATTCTTGCAAAAAAAAAAAAAAGTCAAGGTCAAGAAACACAAAGACAGGCCACAAACCATTCCAGATGAAGAGATTAAAGAGAAATCACAGATGAATTGCAGCATGTGATTCAGAATTGCATCTTAGATCTGGAAAGCAAAAGAACCATAAAAGTTCTTATCAGGGCATTTGAGCAAAGTGGGGCAAGGAATGTGGATTAGACAACAGCTTGTGTCACTTCAAGGTTCCCAGGCTTTAATCGGTGTACTTTGATTAAAGAAGAAAATGTTCTTGTTTAGAAATTATACACTGAACCATTTGGGTAAAGGGACATAACGTCACTAATTCACTCTCACAGAGGATGGAAACCATATGACTATGTACAAATAACAATCTTCTCAACCTGGGAGGTCAAAGGACCCTTTCACAGGGGTTGCCCTAAGACCATGGAAAAACACAGACATTTACATCACTATTCATATGGCAGTAGCAAAATTACAGTTGTGAAGTAGCAGTGAACATAATTTTATGGTTGGAGTCACCACAACATGAGGAACCATGTTGAGGAAGGTTGAGAACCACTGATCAAGAGAAATATTTTTTTTTTCGTTTTTCAAGACAGGGTTTCTCTGTGTAGCCCTGGCTGTCCTGGAACTCACTCTGTAGACCAGGCTGGCCTCGAATTCAGAAATCCACCTGCCTCTGCCTCCCAAGTGCTGGGATGAAAGGCGTGCGCCACCACTGCCCTGCGAGAGAAATATTAATAAGGTGAATAAAGCAAAATGCCCATACTTGTTGAAATTTGGCAGAGGGCATATAAGATTTTAACATTTCTTTTGTGCATATATTTAAAATTATCTGAGTAAAATCAAAGGCTATATAGCCAGGAGTGGTGGCACACACCTGTAATCCCAGAATCAGGAGTTCAAGGTCAACCTTGGCTACAAGCTGAGTTCCAGGCAAGCCTGAACTACTTAAGACTATCTCTAAGGAGTGGGTAGGTGAGAGAGGTAAAGATATGGTTTAGCATTTTCAAGAACTGGTTGTTCTTCCAGAGCAACAGATTTCGATTCCCTGACCTCTGTGGTAGTGGTTCAAAACTCCAGTCCAGGAGATCCAAAGCTTTTTGCCCTCCATGGGTACCTGAAGACATGTGACATATACACATAGACCCAGACAGATACACCTAAATAAAAAATAGAGTAAAATAAGAAATAAAGAATATATGTAATGTAAGATATCATAGCTGGGATAATGACATATGCCTTTAATTCTAGCACTAAGGAGGCAGAGGTAGGCTGATCTCTGGAAGTTTAAGGCCAGCTAATCTATATATTGAATTCTAGGACAGTCGGAGCCACACAGGGAAACTTGTCTTAAAAATAAAAATAACATCACAAAAAAGTAATGCTTCTAAAGTGTACACAACAAAGCAGTTCCTAAAACATTCTGAAATCTCTAAGCAAACTAGACTTAGGAAGAACATTTTGCTTCTAGAGTGTAACACTGTAAAAAAAAAAAAAAAACAAACTAACAAAACCAGGAAACTTTGGATTCTCTCAGTGCATTGTTCATTGATTTTATTGAAGAACTCAGCACTTCCTTCCTCAGGCAGTTCATGCCTTCGGCTTACTCGAGTCACTTACATGACCATGGTGACACAAGCATGGCTTCAATACTTGCGTCCACTCTAGAATCTGGGCATCTTTGAGAATTGTGCAGGTCGGCCCAACTCTGTTCCTTGCTCTTCTCCACTCCAGTCATCTTGATACATTGATGGAGCAGAGACACGGTGAGTAAAATGAAAAGGTAGGTCAGAAAGGGCCTCTCAGAATATGAGGGCCACACCCCTCCCCCTCCTTGGCCTGTCAGTCCCCTATTCATTGTGTGTGTGTGTGTGTGTGTGTGTGTGTGTGTGTGTGTGTGTGTGTGTGTGGTGTGTTTTTCTGAGGGCTTGCACATGCTAGGCAAGGGCTCTACCAATGAGCTACATACATGCTCCAGTCATCCCAAAGTTGGAACATTTCCATGTTGTAAATAGGGAATGAAAACAGAATCTGCCCCACTGCCTCTGTTGCTAACCACAACCAGACACTTTGGACTCCTTTTCAGCTCCTTCCTCTCACTTCCCACATTCTATCAGTCATTAAATCTTCCCTAAAGCCCATTTTATACCCCTCATCACTTCTTTTCACTAATCTGAATCCAGGATTCTCTTTATGATTTCTAGCCTGTACAGTAATAATAGCCTCCCTATAATTCAAGGCCCACCTACCTGTTTCAATAGTTCCAGAATACAAATCTAGTGATGCAACAACTCCCTTGCTAAAACCCAAGAGCTGCCAAGTGCCTTCAGAACAAAGACTGAATGCTATATATGGCTTAATGACTTTTTGTGGTCTGGCTTTAGGCTGCTTTTCTTCACTCAATTAATATTATTCCTCTGAAGACAGAGGGTTCTGAAGCTGCTTAGTTACTACAAGTCTCAGACACAGTGTGGTCTTTTATGAGCTAATAATGTAAAGAAAAACCACCCAACATTTAGAAATAAGATTGCTTTGTAAATAGTAAGAAGATAATTCCACATTCCCCCCCCTTCCTTGGAATGTTATGTAAGTAAAATTGCATTGTCTGAGGCAAAGCAGTGTGGTCTAGTAGAGTCACATATGCAATTTAAATTTTCCTAGTGGACACATTAAAAATAAGCAAAGGGGCTGGAGAGATGGCTCAGGAGTTAGGAGGACTTGTTCCCTTTGCAGAGGACTGAAATTCCATTCCCAGCACTCATATGGTGGTTCACACCCATCTGTAACTCCAGTTCCAGGGTATGCTGATTAGTTTTATGTTGGCTTGACACATGCTAGAGCCATCTAGTCGAAGGGAAACTACTGAGAAAATGCTTTCATATGATGGGGCTGTAGGCAAGCCTATAGGGCATTTTCTTAGTGATTGATGTGGGGGGGCCAGGCCATTGTGGGTGTTGCCATCTCTGGGCTGGTGGTCCTGGGTTCTATAAGAAAGCAGGCTAAGCAAGCCATGAGAAACAAACCTGTAAGCAGCACTTCTGCTTGGCCTCTACATCAGCTCCTGCCTACTGCCTCCTACCTCCTGCCTCCTCCTGCCTCCTGTCCCGCTTGAGTTCCTATCCTGACTGCCTTAGATGATGGACTGTGATTCAAAAATATAAGCAAAAGAAAGCCTTTTCTTTCCAAGTTGCTTTTGATCATAGTGTTTCATCACAGCAATAGAAACTCTAAGTCACAGGGTAACTGACGCCCTCTTCTGACCTCTGCAGACACTGCAAACACATGTTGCACATACATACATACATACATACATACATACATACATACATACATGCAAAGCAGTCATACACATATTTTTAAAATATCTTGGCCACCCAGGAAGTGTCAGGTGTAGGCTCCCTCTCATGTCATGGTTCTCAATTTGGATCAGTCATTGGCTGGCTCTCCCACGAGTTCTGTGCCACCAATACCTCAGCACATCTTTCGGGCAGGACAAACTGTAGGTTGAAGGTTTTGTGGCTAGGTTGATGTTCCTCCACTGGAAGCCTTGCCTGGTATAGAAGATGGTCAATTTACACTCCTTATCCACCATTGCTAAGAAACTTCACTAGGTTCATCCTCATAGATTTCAGGGAGTTTCCATGGCACTAGGTTTCCGCATCACCAGAGTCCCACAAGAACACCAACTACACAACCGTAATGTATACACAGAGGACCTAGATCAGACCCATGCTGGGTCTGTGATTTTCACTTCAGTTTCTGTGAGCCTTTATGAGCCATGCAAAGTTGACTTTGTGGGTCATGTTCTTATGGTGTCTTTGACCTCTCTGGCTGCTATTCTTCTTCTTCCTCTTCTTCTGCAGAATTCCCCAAGCCCCATCTAATTTTGGCTGTAGGTCTCTGCATCTCCTCCCATCAGCTGCTTGATGACACCTCTCTGATGACAATTGGGCTAGGCACTGATCTATGAGTATAGCATCATAGGGATCCTTTCTTTTTTCTTTTCTTGTTTTCTTTTTCTTTTTTTCTTTCTTTCTTTCTTTTTTTTTTTTTTTTTTTTTGTTTTTCGAGACAGCGTTTCTCTGTATAGCCTTGACTGTCCTGGAACTCACTCTGTAGACCAGGCTAGCCTCGAACTCAGAAATCCTCCTGCCTCTGCCTCCCAAGTTTTGGGATTAAAGGTGTGCGCCACCACCGCCCGGCTCATAGGGATCATTTCATTGACTTTGTTTGTTTGACAGTCATATCTGGTTCTTTCCTGGGTCTCTAGGCTGTTCAGCTTTTGGTTCTGTCCTGCTCTTTGTTTGAACAGAAATGGAGGAGGAGTGCATCTGGGTGAAAGGGGAGGTGGGAGGGAACTGGGAGGAGTAGAGGGAAAGGAAACTTCAGTTGGAATGAGTGTGAGAGAAGAATAAACAAAATATTTAAGAAGTAAAATTGCTTCTTAGTTTCTCAACTAAGATCAAGAGTTCAAAAGAAGTCAAAGGAAACTAAGGGGGTCAGGTAGGTGTTTGAGTGATTAAAATCCAGATGTGGTGGCTTACATCTGTAATCTCAGCTTTCCTATACTGAGATGAGAGGCTGAGACAGGAGAGTTGGAGAGAAACTCAAAGGCCAGTTAGCCCTGAATCCACAGTGAAGTGATATAAACAAGAAAGAGCTGTTCAAAGTGAAAGGTGAGGATAACCCCCAAGAGCTACCCTCTGACCTCCACATGCACGCCAGGACACACACACACACACACACACACACACACACACACACACACACACACATACACACACACACACACACACACACACACACACACACACACACATACACACACACACACACACACACACCAGAGAGAGAGAGGCAGAAGAGGCAGAGAGAGGCAGAGAGAGAGACAGAGACAGAGAAACAGAGAGAGACAGAGAGACAGAGACACATGTTCATAAAACTAGAGAAGTAAATGTTAATATATATTATTATACCTAGCATACCCATTATATATACACATAAAGGAATGAAATATTTTACGTTTTCTTTTTGCCCTAAGCCTTTGAAAGTATATGTGTGTGTATGTATTTTACATCTCGAGCATGTCTTTGGATGCTACTTCTTCATGAGAATTATTTCATCTGGAGTTATTCTTCATACAGTCTTCACTGGGGAAGAACAATGCAGGTTCACATGCTCAGATTGCTTTAATATATCTAAATGTTTTTTCCAGAAACAGAGTTGGATAGCCAAAATAATTTTTCTTTAACATTTATGTCCTATTTGAGAAAAGTAGATGTTTTTGACAGAATTGATTTGACTTTGAAGCATAAGGATGTCTACCTTATAAGGCAAAACAAGGTGAATCCTTTTCCTGTCCATCATAAAGACCCATGGTCAGTGCTCTTGTAACAAAAGATAGATTAACCAGAAAAGTACAGTAAATTTATTTGCTCATAGGTGAGCTTTAAAACCCAAAGGATGAGCTTGAACTATCTGATTTATTTGGTTTTTCAAGAAAGGGTCTCATGTAGCCCAGGCTATCCTCAAACTTTCTGTATAAAGAAGCATGACTTTAAACTTTTGATCCTCCTGGCTTTCCATACCTCCTAAGTGCTGGAATTACATGTGTACATTGACAAGCCTGGTTTTATGCAGCACTGGTGGTCATGTGTGCTAGGTGAGTACTATCCAAGTCCTATCCCTTCCTTGCATTATTTTTATTTAACTTTTATTTGTTCTTTGTGAACTTCACATCATGCAACCTAATCCCACTCACCTCCCCCTTCCCTCATACCCACTCTCCACCCTTGCAACTTCCTCCCAACAGAAAAAAAGACCTCATTGTGGAAGCTGTAGTAAGTCACAGTGTGTCCCACAGTATAACCTTTTGTCCACACTTCTTTGCTTGCAAATGTTCATTGCAATGACTGTTGGTCTGGTACGAGGCCTTTGGCTTCTTCAATTCTATCAGTCATGGAACCTCAATGGGACTCCTCCGGAGTATCCAGTTGTTGTCCTGTGTCATGGAGATCCTGTAATTTTGGAGCTGTAGGACTGGCCCCTTCATGTACCCCAGCAGTCCATTATGGGGTAGATGTTGGGGTGGGCCAATTGAAAGACCTAGATCTGGGCCTGACTGGTATCTGAGCTGGCCAGCTTTCCTGCTTTCTCTCATGCCCTTGGAGCCAGCTCACCAGCAACCCCTGATACCAGGACCAGCTCTACCCTGATGCCCAGGTGAGATACAGGGCCTGCTCTCCCAAGTGCTGCAGCAGGTGAGGAGTAGGACCAGCTCACCCAGTCTGATGACTTTGGAGACAGCCTTGTGTAACTTTAATTTTTTTCAAAGCCTATTTTTAACTATGGTTCTTAAATTCTTTAACCTCCCTTCTAGCCCATGACATACCAGAGGTAGTAGGAAAGAAAGGATACCGGGAGTAGGGGTGGGGTGGGGTAGGGTTGTGGACCTGTTCAGAAATTGTTCTTTGGAGCAAATCCTATCTGTGTTGTCACGAAATCAACAGTTCATGTCACAGGTTAGCAGCAGCAGTTCAATTCACTAGCAAACACTTCATGGATATACCAGCAGTCCAGTTTCATAGTGTCAGGGTAGCAACAGAGGCGGCATGACCTAATAGGAACAGCCAGGCCTCAGACTCAGACTCATCCTGAGTCAGCAAGAGTGACCAGAGCCAGTAGAAACACCAGAACTTCTCAGCTGTGCCTCTCTCAGCTAGCTCTACAGGCAAGCCTAGCTCAGTCCCTGTTAATGTTGAGTCCTATTTATACTCCCTCCAAACATCACATGTCCTCCACGGGTCTTGCCTGAGCACATGTGTTGCCTCAGTACGTCCATCTGTCTCAGCTGATATCACTCTGCCAACCAGCCCAAAGTCCAAGTCCGAGGAAGCAGCAAGAAACTACAGCACACCACCAGAATTGTTTTAATGTGTTTCTATGGAGTCCCAACATTCCATCTCAACTATGCAATGTAAGATGGACCAATACATGTGTATTGTTAACAAAGAACCCTTCATCATGTGTCCTTTCACGAGCTTGCTTTAGCAGAACATCCTTTCTCCTGTGTTTGCTTCAGCTAAACATTCCTTTACATGTTTGCCCCAGCAAAACACCATCCAACACAACTGATTTTCCAAAGAACCCTTAAGTTTCCACTTCAGTCTTGAATTATTTTATGGATAGCAGAAATATGCTTTGACATAAAGGATGTAACTGAAAATATACTGAGGCAGAAGAAATCCATCCAAGCCTGTTTCTTTAGACTCTCTTTGGTCTATTAGTTAAAGCATTTATTTCTCCTTGGTATATGACAAGAGCTCATTTTAGGATCGGGTATCATGCCGGGCAGTGGTAGTGCATGCCTTTAATCCCAGCACTTGGGAGGCAGAGGCAGGTAGATTTCTGAGTTCGAGGCCAGACTGGTCTACGGAGTGAGTTCCAGGACAGCCAGGGCTCTACAGAGAAACCCTGTCTCGAAAAACCAAAAAAAAAAAAAAAAAAAAAGAAAAACCAAAACCAAAAAAAAAAAAATTTAAATTCACATAAATCCTTAGACTTGTCTGTCTAGTTAAGTCAGGACTAAGGTTTTTGTTTCACTGGAGCTTCAGATTATCTTGCTCATATATCCTGTTGCTATATTTGCTTTGATTATTGGCTATTTATATAGTGTACATTCTTTTTGTCTCAAGAAAATCTTGAATTGGAGTTAATAGCCCAGTAAAACCTTGTAAAACTCTTTATGGCTCAACAAACAAGCATTGGCAATGAACACAGGATTAAATTCATTGTCTATTCCTTTCAACAGTGCCATAAACTGGTGAGGAGTTACATCATTTGCACATATGCTGAACAATTTTAACAATGATGTCGCTCTTACTCTCTTACTCTCTTGCCTCTAGCTTCTCCTCACCCTTCCTCCCTTCCCTTCCCCGTCTCTCCACGTGATCATGGCCGCCACCACTTCTCTCCTCTCTCCTCTTTCTCCACCATCTTCTCCCATTTCTCTCCCTACCTTTGCCCTCTGCCCTGAATAAACCCCCTCCCCTTTGAAAACAAAAACAAAAAACAAAAAACAATGATGTCCATGATGCTTTTCATAGAGTGTACTGTGGGGAACTGAAGCCAAATATTTTCAGTATGTATTTTGCAGTGTTATGAAGTCACCAGAAAAATACCACCCACAATAAAACTTAATCTGGAACTCCACCCATTTTCCATTATATCTAATGGAAGGTCTTCTTTGGCAGACATAAAAGATTTTAAAGTATCTGTGCTAAGGATTTTAAGGCTATGAACAGGCATTCTTTGTGAATAGGGAAGTTCTTTTGAGTCAAAACATATCCAGATTATTAACTCAGTGCTCTCATACATCACATGAATCATCCGCAGCTGAAGAAAAGTATTAGAATTTTTTTTAAAAAATCATTCATTTATTATTTTAGGTGTACAAGTGTTTTTTTCTGTGTGTATTGTAACACACAATGCCCACATGCCAGAAGAAGCATCAGGTCCCCCTCATACTGGAGTTGCAGACAGTTGTGAGCCACCTTGTGGTTGCTGGCAATTGAACCTCAGACCTCTAGAAGAGCAGCCAGTGCTCTTAAATACTGATCCATTTCTCCAGTCCCTGTATTGGCAATTTTTTTTTTTTTTTTGGTTTTTCGAGACAAGGTTTCTCTGTGTAGTTCTGGCTGTCCTGGAACTCACTCTGTAGATCAGGCTGGCCTCGAACTCAGAAATCTGCCTACCTCTGCCTCCCAAGTGCTGGAATTAAAGGTGTGAGCCACCACCACCCAGCGGCAATTTTTAAAATGTTAAATTGGTTTACCTGGGATACTATCTAGTCTTATATTCTGTAGGAAATTATTTTAAAGTTCAATTAAACATTTTTTGTTTTTGTAAAAATATTACACAGTAGAATATTTAAAGAATGACATTGCCAGGCGGTGGTGGCGCATGCCTTTAATCCCAGCACTTGGGAGGCAGAGACAGGCAGATTTTTGAGTTCGAGGCCAGCCTGGTCTACAAAGTGAGTTCCAGGACAGCCAGGGCTACAGAGAAACCCTGTCTCAAAAAAAAAAAAAGAATGACATTACTGATAAAATTAGAAGCAGTGTCCTTATCAAACAGACACTCTCGGCAGCCATTCCATTCCAAAGCAGCAAGAAAAACTGAAAGTAAGACTACATTTTTTTTCTTTCTCCTATCTTGAGATCAAAATCTCAAGTTGACAAACCTGTATACAATTTGGGTTTTTTTCTGTTTTAAGTGTAGACTCCATAGAATCAAGTAATTTCAGCACAGCTGGATTCCCACCTTCTTTGCCAGCTGTGAAGTCCACTCATTGAATGATCAGTAAATAGACATTTTTCTCTCCATTCCTATCAAACCCAGGTGGGCATTTCCACAGAGAAGGTATAAACTTGAAGTAGAGTTCCTCAGCTGTGGTGATCCTGATGGATTTGTACTGATATAGGGGGAAAAAAAGAGTGAAAAACAATAAATCGGGAGCTAGAGAGAAGGCTCAGAGGTAAAGAGTACTTGCCACCCTTGCAGGGGACCTGGGTTTCGTTCTTAGCATCCACATGATGACTTACAGTGATCTAGTTCCAGGAGATCTGGTGCCCCTTTCTGGCCTCCAGGGACACTGGGTATGTAAGTGGTGCATATATATTCATGCAGGCAAAACATAGGCACATGAAATGAAAATAAATAAATCCAAAAATAATAATTAAATGAGATGAGCTAGGTACTGTGACATATACCTATAAGTTCCAGATACTCAGGTACCTGAGGCAGGAGAATCACTGAAGCTAAGAAATTTCAGACAGGCCTGTATAATAGAGTGATTGTGTGTCAAAAACTCAAAACAACAAAGTAAGATAAGACATTTCTCAGATTGCTAATGAATAAATTATAATGAACATGTTTGCTATGTAAGGTCTTATCTTGGTCTAATATTTATGACCAATAAGTGACCCCTTTGGACAACCTAGGGATGGCATCTCAAATACTGTATATACCATTAATTACTAGCTTAAAATAGTAATTGGGGAGACCTTAAAACGGATCACAGAAAGAAGCAAGTGAGCTGAAGTGTTTTCCAAATAAATAGCCCAATCATGTTAGAGAGATGGCATCAAAGATTCTAGACACAATGTAAAGTGTGTCTTTACACTTTAAGAACTTTAAGGGTTCTTTGGAAAGTCAGTTGTGTTGGATGGTGTTTTCCTGGAGCAAACACTGAAGGAGTGTTGTCCTGAAGTGGACACAGGTGAAAGGCTGAGGCAAGCCCCGTGAAGGACACATGATGTTTGGAGAGAGTATAAATAGAACTCCTCAGACAGTGACAGAGGTGGAGCTAGGCTTGCTTATAGAGCTAGCTGTGAAATGCTTGTAGGTCTTGAGTCTTCACTGATTTTCATTTCGCTGTGAGAGGCACAACTGAGAACTTCTCCTGGCATTCCTGTTAGCCCTGGTCCCTACTGCTGACTGGTCCTTAGGCTGAGGACTGGCTGTCTCTGCTAGGTAGTGGCACCGCTGCTGATTTGTGTTTGCTATCCTGACTCTACCAAACTGGACTGCTGATGCATCTGTAAAGTGTTTACGAATGGACTGAGCTGCCCCTGCTGACCTGTGAACTGAACTACTGATTTCCAGTCAACACAGACAGGAGTTGCTCCAAAAAACCATTTCTAAACAGATCCACTTCCCCCATTTCCTTTTTGTTCCACTACTGCTGGTGAGTGGTGGGCTAGAAGGAAGGTTAAAGTGTTTAAGAACCAACATTTAAGCCAGCCAGTAGTGGCGCATGCCTTTAATCCCAGCACTTGGGAGGCAGAGGCAGGCAGATTTCTGAGTTTGAGGCCAGCCTGGTCTACAGAGTGAGTTCCAGGACAGCCAGGGCTACACAGAGAAACCCTGTCTCGAAAAACAAACAAACAAACAAAAAATCAACATTTAAAATAGGTGTTTAAAAAATTAAAGTTACAACAACACTCTTGATCAAAGGAGAAAAGGAACGATAAGTTCTGATCTCTAGTCAGGAAACTGACTTTTTTTTTTTCCAAAGGCAATTTAAAATTCTAAACTACTTTAATGCACTCTAGGTTTCAAGCAAATAAGTAAATATATTGTGGATCAGGGACTCCAAAGCAGTTAAAATTATGAACAGGGAAATGAAGATAGCTGGAATATTGTATTCTCTATTCTTACAACCATTCCCTAAGTATGGAGTTGTGTCAATGAATTGTTTTGAGTTATTATTATCTCTTGCTGCTCTTTGGGTTGCCTGGGATCAACTGAACACTCATGCTTAGGGTCAGGTTATGTCATGTCATGTTCCATAGTGACAGCAGCTTGGACTGAAGAGAGTTAAAGAGTCAACTGGATTGCACATCTAAGATGGCACAACCGTTTTATGGTAGTGTTTCACATGACTTTTCTTTCTCAGGTGCTGTCGACTCTTTTTCTTCAGTTGTGATCTTTCACTGGGACCTGGCATTCACTGATTAGGCTAGGCTAAACCAGCCAGTCCCTAGGATCCTTCTGTCTCTACAGCCCTTCACTAGGATTATGAGTGTGCACCACTAAGTCTAACTGGTTATATAACGTGCTGGGATTAAATTCGGGTCTTCATGCTGACTGAGCTACCTCTCCAACCCCACTCCTCTTTGTCCTAAGACAGTGTCTCCTGTAGTTCAGGCAAGCCAGAGCTATACAGAGAAACCC
Organism: Grammomys surdaster; assembly: GCF_004785775.1. Lineage (NCBI taxonomy): Eukaryota > Metazoa > Chordata > Mammalia > Rodentia > Muridae > Grammomys > Grammomys surdaster. The sequence goes on along the minus strand of NW_021604662.1, from coordinate 3,282,770 downwards.
TGTCTCGAAAAAACAAACAAACAAAAAAAAACAAAAAACCTGTGAAATTGGCCACATATATGCCTGAAACCTCAACACTATGGGAGTGAGTAGAAAGAAGAGCCATGGGGAAGGGGGCATGGAGAGGGTCATGAAGGCTTTCTGGCCACCATCTAGTTCAGACTCAGTGAGAGACCCTGTCTCAAGGGAATAAGATGGGGAGCCATAGAGCACGACATGAGTCTTCCTCCTCCTGACCTCGAATCACAAGTGCAATTGTATTTGTATTAATAAAATGCAAAATATAAAAATGTATATTTATTAATAAAATGAACAGCTTCACAAAAGAAAAACTTAAAGCATTACATCATAGTAAGGTTTATAAATTGTCACCAATAAAAAAAAATGGCTCAGAAATAAAAATAAAATGACCAGGGAAATGGCTCAGGAGTAAAGATGCCCACAAGGTGGAAGGAGAGAACTAATTCCCATAAAGAGTCCCACATGTTGGAAGGAGAAAATCACCTCACACAAGCTATCATCTGATCAATACATGTAAAATAGTTATTGAAAAAAATTTTATTTCACCGCACTAAGGGCTGGTGGTTCCTAGGAAGAGAAGTATTTCCCTTGTTTGATGATGGTATCAGGTAGCAGTTGCTGTACATCAGAGAAATGCCCCAAGACTTTTTAGTTTTGGGTAAAAGAATCAAGTAGACAGCTCCTTAAAGCAAACCAAAAAAGCTACTGCTTCTAAATTCAATGATGTGAAAGCACCCTGGCAACACCTGGCCACCCTCTATTGATGAAATGAAGAAATCTCATCACTCCAAGGCACTTTGAGAAATTCAGTCACCAGAAATCAGACCTTCTCTTGAGAGAGAAAGATAACCACAAAAGATTTCAAAATCAACTTGAGGTTTCAAAGCACAACTGTTGGTGCACTTGAGGAGGCTCGTTTAGTGGACCTGGTGGTGGTTTTGTTTGAAGACAGAAATCTTTGTACCAAGAGAGCCATATCATATCCAAAGGCATCTATTTGGCTTGCAAGATACACAAAGAGCTAATTAAGTGACAGATATTTTTGTGGGGGTCTGTGGAGTACTTTGGTCTAATTTGTGTCCTTTTATAAGAAATCATTTTAGCCGGGCAGTGGTGGCACATGCCTTTAATCCCAGCACTTGGGAGACAGAGGCAGGCGGATTTCTGAGTTCAAGGCCAGCCTGGTCTACAGAGTGAGTTCCAGGACAGCCAGGGCTACACAGAGAAACCCTGTCTCGAAAAACCACAAAAAAGAAAAAAGAAAAAAAAAGAAAAAAGAAAAAAGAAATTATTTTAAATATGCTACATTATATTTACATCACTCTACCTTTCATTCAGATTGAAGGCAAAAAAGGGACTGTTCATGAAACTCGGTGATGGGCTGGAGAGATGGCTCAGAGGTTAAGAGCACTGTCTGCTCTTCCAGAGGTCCTGAGTTGAATTCCCAGCAACCACATGGTGGCTCACAATCCACTGTAATGGGATCCGATGCCCTCTTCTGGTGGGTCTGAGGACAGCGACAGTGTCCTCAGAAGCTCAGTGCCTAAGGAGTAACAAGTGGCTGATAATGCTGAAGAGATAGGGGTCATTCTTGATTCTTGTGATGCATGTTTTTCTAGGATAAGGACTTGTTGGGTAGCTATTAGAATTGATAAATAAATGTTTACAGGGTTCTTTCGATATAAAACAGGACAAACAAGAAGGCTTAGCAGGTAAAGGCTCCTGAGGATCCAAGTTCAATTGCTGACATCCCCAGTGAAAGGAGAGAACTGACTCCTCTTAGCTCCTCTCTGACATCCACCTGCAAATCATGGATGGCATGCATGCCCTCACATATATACATACAGACAAAATATCAACAAATCAAAGCTTATGTAAATGTAATTCAAAGGAGGGGGGGTCGAGTTCCATCCCCAGCAAGCAGACAAACTTGACAGCATTAGCCACATGGTTTTTAGAGAGAAGAAGGATATGGGAGTAAAAGGGTTGTGAATTCTTCCTCCAAGGTTAAAGAAAGCCACCGAGTCAAGGCATGTGGCAAGGGAGTTCCTGGAAAGACTATCTTATGGAGCTGTGAAAGTAAAGCCTGAATTGAGTTGGGGACCACAAGATGCTGAGATGCCAGCGCTTTGGGATACCTACTAAGAATTAGCCCAAGAGAAGTGTGCTACAGTCAACAAAGCTGGAGGGACTGGGAGACCTCAAGATCTATGATCTATGTAAGCCCTTTCCTCATTATTCTCTCTTTCCTCTCTTTTGGAATGGGTGTGTGTGTGTGTGTGTGTGTGTGTGTGTGTGTGTGTGTGTTGATCCTGGAGGCCAAGGGGGTATCAGACCCTTGGATCTGGAGTTACAGGAAGTAACCGGCAGCTGTGAGACATGTGAGTTAGCAGAATTTTGGTCCTCTGTAAGAGTAGCAACTGCTCTTATCTGCCGACTGATCCATCTCTGCAGCCCCTAGGATTGTTTTTGTTTGTTTCTTTTTGTTGTTTATTTAGACAGAGTCTCAGTATGTCACCCTGGACAGCCTCAAACTCACAGAGATCTGCTGCTTCTGCATTCCAAGTATTGGAACTAAAGGTATGTATCACCCACCATGCCCATCCTATAAGTGGCCTATAATTTTTACGCCCATGTAATGGCTATTCCTGGTTGTCAACTTGACTATATCTGGAATGAACTATGATCCAGAAGTGGAAGGCTCACCTGTGATCCAGATCTTGAGGCTGGGAGACACAAATTTCTGACCTGGATCTTGGCATGGGGATCTTGAGGTGTAGTGGTTATGAAAAGTTTAGATCCAGGCAAGGAGATCTCTGACTTGAAAGTCAGCCTGGGACAAAAACAAGTCCCAGATCCAAGCATGGTGTTGGATACCTTTAATCTGGACCACACCTTCTGCTGGAGACCTATATAAGGACATTGGGAGAAGAAAGATTCACTCTTCTTTGCCTGCTTGCATTTACTTGCCAGCACATCTAGAGAACCCCAATACAGCCCACATGGATGTATATGCTAATTTTTTTCAGTGTTGGAGATGGAACCCAGAACCTGCACATTCTATGCAGATGCTCTACTGCTAACCGCCACGCTCAGACCTCATGCACACAACTTCAATTTAGACTGACTCAGAACCTATAACCTAGATAATCATCATCGACAAGGTCACGCTGACATTTTAATCATTTAATATCCCCTTTGAAGTACAACCTTCATCTTTCCAAATAAAATCTTTTTTTTAAAAAAGACAGGATTTATTTGGGGTGGAGAAATGGCTCAGCAGTTAAGAGCACAGCATTCTTCCTAAAGACCTGGGTTCAATTCCTAGCACCGACAGGGCAGCTCATTACTCTGCGTGTAACTCCAGTTCCAGAAGATCCAACACCCTCACACAGACATACATGCAAGCAAAACACCAATGCACACAAAATAAAAAATAATCATTTTAAAAAGATTTATTTTTGTTTTATAATTATCATTATTTTTATTTGACTTATTTTTGTGTGCAGTTGGGCACTATATATATGAGGTGAAGATAAAGTTGGCCTTGTGCATGTCCTCTTTGGGGTACAGCCAGTTCAGTTTGGCCAGCTGTGGCAGCACCCAGTGCAAGGAACGGAAAACACTCACCTTTCAGTTGAGCATGTCCTTTTTGACAATGCCCTCCTCCTCCAGGTTCTTCCAAAGCATCTCCAAGTCTCACTGTCCCTTTCAGCCTGGAAGAGTGGCATGAAGGCTATCCAGGGTTCCATATCCTTGAACAGTAAACTCCTGAATTCGTGATTACATTCGATCATGTTCTAATACTAGAAAAGCAATGTCTGGATGCCAATAGCAAATATCCCCAATAGAGCTTGGCATGGCATGCCTACTTATAGTGGTTGGGTTGTCACTCTCTGTCCTGAATCACCTTCAAAGGTACCAAGCTGCAGGAGCCCTTCATTTGCTTTTGATTGTGTATATTTGTCTATACGTGATACGCACATGTGTGTGGAGTTGCCCTCAGATGCCACCTTTGCCTCTTGTAGATAGCTCCTGACAACAAATCTCTTGGAGCTGGAGTTCTTACTGTTCTAATGGAGGTCTGAAAATTCATCTTTAGCATCCACATCAGATGCCTCACAACTCCCAATAACCCCAACTCCAGGTGATGTGATGACCACTTCTAGTCTCTGGGGGCAACTACACACACATGCGTTTACTCCCACACAGACATACACCCATAAACATATTTTTTTATCTTAAAAATTATTTTCTAGCCAGGCAGTGATAGCGTAGTCTTTAATCCCAGCACTTGGGAGGCAGAAACAGATGGATCTCTGTCGGTTCGAGGCCAGCCTGGCGTACAGAGTGAGTTCTAGGACAGCCATGACTACACAGAGAAACCCTGACAAAAAAAAAAGATTTTCTAATGAACTTGTAGAAAAGTGTAGGATAAGTAGCACCAGCAATGCCATATCTTACTTACATGTCTGCTGTTTGATACTGATAGTCATTTAATGTACCACATCTCCATCTAGAGGCACATTTAGTTCCCTTTCCAACAGTAAAATTCTACACTTCTAAAATTTTCTGCCTTTCTTCTCGGTATCGTCTTAGGAATTCTGTCCTTAGTATTCTATCAGCCAGTAATTGACTTTTATTTATTAAATACTGACATGAGAATGAATGTAAGCTAATAAGGAAGGGGGTTACGGGGTGCTATTTGACCAAATTGAACCTAATGTGAGTTTTTTTTTTTGGTTTTTTTTTTTTTGAAACAGGGTTTCTCTGTGTAGCCCTGGCTGTCCCGGAATTCACTGAGAAATCCACCTGCCTCTGCCTCCCAAGTGCTGGGATTAAAGGCATGTGCCACCACTAATGTGAGCTTTGAAAGTTGAGTAGGAGCTGGTTAAATGAAGAGAGGAGAAGGATATTCCAGGGGAGAAGACATAGCCTGTAAGACTCAGTGTGCTTAGGGACTACAGTGCACTGAAGGACTTGATACACATATAAAAGATGTCCTGAGTCTGGGCTTCTTAGTGTAAAATAAGTCACAGCATGACTTGGTCATGTTTGTGCTTTGTACAAAGAGCAGTAGGAGCAGTAAAAGGTATGAGGGAGGTGTTTAGCAACCAGGTCCCTATCTGCAACCAAAATGGAACCCTGTTGCCAACACCTCTCTTAGGAGCAAATGCACTGAATCTATTTTAAGTGCTTATCCATCACTAAAACCAAAACACCCATGACAGATCATAGGTATAAAAACAATTAGCTTTATATCCTCTTTCATAACTTGTGTCCATTACCTGCATTCAGTCTGAAGACAATAAAATATATTCAATACAGAAAGTCTAAAACCTAATGTGAAACTCTACAGCTTCCATTTTATTTTATTTTATTTTATTTTATTTTATTTTATTTTATTTTATTTTTTGTTTTTCGAGACAGGGTTTCTCTGTATAGCCCTGGCTGTCCTGGAACTCACTCTGTAGATCAGGCTGGCCTCGAACTCAGAAATCCGCCTGCCTCTGCCTCCCAAGTGGTGGGATTAAAGGTGTGCGCCACCACCGCCCGGCTTACATTTTTAAATTTTATTTTACTTATTCACTTTACATCTTGCTCACTGTTCCCTTGCAGTCATCCCCTCCTACAATTTTTCACCCCCTCCCCATCCTCTTCTCTTCTGAGTGGGTGGGAGCCTCCCTGGGTATCCCCCCCACCCTGGCACATCAACTCTCTCTGAGGCTAGGAGCATCCTCTCCAACTGAGGCCAAACAAGGCAGAAGAACATATACCAAGTACAGGCAACAGCTTTTGGGATAGCTCCTGCTCCACTTGTTTGGGACCCACATGAACACCAAGCTGCAGTTTCTGCTATAGGGAGGGTTAGGTTTAGCCCATGTATGTTCTCTGCTTGGTGGTTCAGATTCTGAGAGCCCGGAGGTTCCAGGTTAGTTGACTTTGTTGGTCTTCCTGTAGAGTTATTGTCCCATTTGGGGCCAGCAATCCTTCCTCCTATTCTTCCATAAGAGTCCCCAAGCTCCATCCACTGTTTGCCTGTGGTGTCTGCATCTGTCTGAGTCAGCTGCTGGGTGGAGCCTCTCATTGGACAGCCATGCTAGACTGCTGTCTGCAAGTATAATAATAGAGTATCATTAATAGTGTCAGGGATTGGTGCTTGCTCATGGGATGGGTCTCAAGTTAGGCCGGTTATTGCTTGACCATTCCCTCAGTCTCTGCTCTATCATTGTGCCTGCATTTCTTGCAGACAGGATAATTTTGGGGTCGAGGTGAGGTTTTGTGGGTGAGTTAGTGTCCCTATTGCTCCATTGCTCAACTATGTTCATAACAGCTTTATTCATAATACCCAGAAACTGGAAACTGTCCAGATGTTCCTCAACTGAAGAATGGACAAAGAAAATGTGATACACTTACATAATGGAATACTATTCAGGTATTTAAAACAAAGCCATCATGAATTTTGCAGGCAAATGGGTGGAACTTGAGAACATCATCCTGAGTGAGGTAATCCAGTCCCATAAGGATATTCGTGGTATGTATTCACTTATAAGTGGATATTAGCCATAAAATACAGGATACCTATGCTACTCCCCATATACCCAAAGAAGCTAAACAAGAAGGAAGGCCCAAGAAAGGATGCTTGAATCTCACTTAGAAAGGGGAAATAAAATAGTCATAAAGAGGCAGATGGAGGGAAGGAAGTGGGAGGGAGGGGATGGGAAGGGGAATGGGAGGGGGTGATCAGGATCAGGTGTGAGGAGGGACAGAAGGGATGACCAGATAACCATGAGAATGAATGGAAATCTGCAACTGACAGGGGTGGGGAGATGGAGGGCAACTCCAGGACGAGATAGAGACCTAAGATAAGGGAGGCTTCCAAGAATCAATGGGTGACCTTAGCTGGGACACACATCATTAGTGATATGGCCTGAATAGGCCACAGGCTACTTCCTGTAGCCAGGCAGGAAGTTGGTACATTTTAAAAGGAGCTCTCTCTCTCTCTCTCTCTGTCTCTCTCTCTCTGTCTCTCTCTCTCTCTCTGTCTCTCTCTCTCTCTCTCTCTGTGTGTGTCTGCTGTTTTATTTTTTCTTGAAAAGTTTTAAATTTTGCTTTTAAAAAACATTTTCCTACATCCATATAATGTACTTTGATTATACTCACCCCACTCCTCTGGGTTCCCATCCCCTTCACACTGATCTCCTTTTTCTTTCCAAGTAGCCCTCCTTCTACTTTTTTTTTTTTTTTTGGTTTTTTCGAGACAGGGTTTCTCTGTGTAGTCCTGGCTGTCCTGGAACTCACTCTGTAGACCAGGCTGGCCTCGAACTCAGAAATCCACCTGCCTCTGCCTCCCAAGTGCTGGGATGAAAGGCGTGTGCCACCACGGCCCAGCTCGTCCTTATACTCTTATGGATTTACTTATTTATCCTTTTTTGGTGACCCAGTGAGTCCACCAGGGATTGCTTAAATGAGCATGGTGAGAGGTCATGTATTGGAGCACAGGCAATTTGCCAGAGGCTATACTATATCACAATGTATGTTTTGAGAAGCCAATGGCAGGCACTTCCAATAGACTTCAAGGAAAAACTTAAGAAGGTACCTAGCTGGGCAGTGGTCACACATGTCTGTAATCCCAGCACTCAGTAGGTAGAGGCAGGCAGATCTCTGTGAGTTCAAGGCCAGACTAGTCTACAGAGGAAGTTTCTGGTCAGTCAGGGCTACACAACAAAACTCCATCTCAAGCCCCCCGCCCCAAATCCAAGCAGGCAAATCTGCCTTTCACACTGTCAGGAGCATGGTCTGTTTGGATTAGGCAGCAGAATATATGTTCCTGTGTAGCTATGACACAGGTTATTTACATTTCTGAGCTTTGGCCACGATCTTGAGTTGTCATGCGTCCCCAAATGTTTGTCTATGCCTTCTTGTTGAAACAAAGTAAGAAAGAACACAGTGTTTTAGACCCCCCCGCCCCAAGTTTAACCTTGATATGGAAGTGTGCTCAAGTGTTTTCCTTAGCTGAATAACCTTGACATGGAAGTATGCTCAAGTTACACACTAGGGCCTTTGATAGAAAGTTTCAGAGAATTTGAGCTTTTTAATCAGATGATCCTGCTTTCTCCTGAGAAAATACAATTCCACGAGCACCTTGCTATTCAGAGCACGCTTTATTCTATTATAATATTTGTTTTCTTTTATTTCTTTCTGCTCAAGAGGAGACTTTGCAAAAAAAGACTCTGAGTACAGAGAACGGTATTACAATGGAGCTGTTAAGAGATTTCTGAGGTTTTCTTTTGTTTGTTTGTCTTTAAAAGCTCAGATTTATTTTGAAAACTACTGTTGGGAGCCAAGCCAACTGAATATGTGCTGTCAGTGCAGTTATGTTTGCCATGTCAGTAATCTAATAGGCTAGCATTCATTTCATGTGCTATGGTAACCTCAGTCACAATCAACAAATAACCACTATGTGCTTTGTGGTTTCATTTAACCAGATGAACCTGCTCTGGCCATGGAACTGTTAGCTCAAGTTGCTTTATTTTATTTAATAAGTCTAAAGAAAAGTTATCATAAATACCCTTAACATCTATAAGTCCAGAGCAAATGAACCTGAAGGTTCATTTGATGGTCCTTTTTTCCAAAGCCTGTGCAAGGATTATTCAGGTCTCTGTGGAAATGAGCTATTGCTTGCCTAAGGCTCAGACACATTAACTTGGAGGAGTTGGCCCGGTGGAGATGGAAATGATATCTGTGCAGCTGAAGTGATAGCCCCAAAGGGAACAATTTTATTATACAGTTTTTGCCTTTCATTTAGCAAACTGATTTCAGCATTCTGTTCCTTTTGAATTCTCTTTTGAACTAGAATTTTACTATACTACTATTTTCCTTATTAAGGCACAATGCCTATAACATGTGGTAATTCTATATTGAGTCATATATCAATAGACATAGATGTAGATACAGGTCGATTGTTCTTTGGGTTTTTTTTTTTTTGAGATGGGATCTCATTTAGCACTGGCTAGATTTCAGTTTGCTGTGTAGTCAAGGATGGCATTGATCTCCTGAGTTTTCTCCGTTTCCATTTCCCAAGTGCTGAAATCACTATCCTGCTAGGTTCAGAATCATACTTTTAAAAATTATACGTCTCTGCATGAAGGAAACTGATTTCACAAGATATACCAAGGTCTCCTAAATAATTTGATTTGAGTTAATCTAATCCCACTTCTCTAGGGAACTCATCTGTAAGCATTTAATCAACGTGAGCTGAAGAGATGGCTCAGCAGCTAAGAGTTGCTCTTCCAGAGAATCCAAGTTCAGTCACCAGCACCCACAGAACTGCTCACAACCATCTGTAACTCTAGTTCCAAAGCATCTGATGCCTCTTTTGCCTCCATGGACACCAGGGACACACATGGCACACAGACGTATATTCAGGCAAAAAAAAAAAAAAAAAAAAAAAAAAAAAAAACCACCCTCATACACATACACATAAAAAATAAAAATAGGGCTGAGTGGTAGTGGCCGATAAGCAAATAGAATTTAACCAATACATAAGATGAGATTTTTCCACCTAGGAGTCCCATTTTCTGGAAGTATTCTGATAGTTTCATCAAGTTTACTGTCCCAGGAAATAAAAAAACAGATAGCTGCTGCCTAGAACACAGAATTTATTCACTGGTTTTGAAATTCAAAGCTGATTTTCTTGATGTCTTTTAAACCCCAGCCTCTTTCTTTCTTTCTTTCTTTCTTTCTTTCTTTCTTTCTTTCTTTCTTTCTTTCTTTCTTTCTTTCTTTTTTTTTTGGTTTTTCGAGACAGGGTTTCTCTGTATATCTCTGGCTGTCCTGGAATTCACTCTGTAGACCAGGCTGGCCTATGAACTCAGAAATCCGCCTGCCTCTGCCTCCCAAGTGCTGGGATTAAAGGCATGTGCCACCACCGCCCAGCTAACCCCAGCCTTTTTCAACTAAAGCATTTCTAGATTGCAGTTTTCTTTGTAATATGCAGGTCTTGTGGGAAGGCTAGAAAGGAGATTCCCCCTGTTGTAAAGATGATAAAAAGACATACCTTATCCCCTTTCTCTCCAGTCTAGTGATAGGAGGTGAAACAGGGGTGTGGGGAGTAAAGTTGTAGAGAAAGAGACTGCATTCTGGGAGACGGATCCCAAATTCCAAATGTCCTAATCTCCCTGCTCCACATTAAAATCCTAGGGCAAGAAGTATGTGTAGTGACAATTTTAGGACTTTGATTTCTTTAAAAAAAAAAAAAAACAGAAATATTGTAAGAATATTTGTTTTAATCCCAGGTGTGGGCTGCTTTGGACTGCCTGCAGCAGCTGACTGATTTGCCTCATGCTCTAGCAGAGGCATGTTTTTGCCAGCTGCAGATAGCTTTTACAATTGTGTGATATTTGTAATTCTGGAACCTTTTCAGGGAGTATATAAATGCTAGGGACCTAAAAGGAGTTGGTTGGTTGTGGTTCTGTTTTTTTTTTTTTTTTTAGTAATGCTCAAAGAAGAAACAAAAGGAAAGAAAAAGTAGATTCAGGGATTTCTCTCTCTCCCTTCCTCCTTCTCTCCTTCTCTCCCCCCCTCTCTCCCTCCCTCCCTCCCTCTACATTTCTCTCCTATCTAGTGATAGGAAGTGAAGGAGCGAGAGAAAGAAAAACCCCAAAAGTTGCAAAGGTCTGCTCCAAGTTTGGTCAATGCATTACTGAGAACGCATAGGACTGGAAGAGGAGAGGTCTGGATCCTGCTCTTTTGTGTGGAAGAAGGAAGATTAACATGTGTAGTTTGCTACCAGGTCATAGAAGACGATCCTCTTTATGGCCTACCTGACGCCATCTTGCACAGGTGCAGAAGGAGGAATGGAACTCCTCCTGGGTTGAACTAAATCATCCAATTACACTATATACCCTTGAAGATGTTTTAAATCATGGATCCTACTGAGGTTAATAAATTGGACTCTATGTTAGTAAGGACTTCCTCCCTTCTTCTATATAAAGGGCAGAAGCCTATAAGAAAATTAGGGCAGAAGAAAAGGGAAAGCAGGCTACATTTTCTTCAGACAACTGAGTGTACCCAGAGGAAATCAGATATGCACTCCAGTGTGTGTGTGTGTGTGTGTGTGTGTGTGTGTGTGTGTGCCTCCATTCTCTTTCTGCCTCAGCAAAGGCATTGCTAGCTTATGGTCCCACAAAATCCAAGTTCTTGTGTGTTTGTGACTTCTGGTCTCCATCGGACACATCTATGTGTTTTCTACAATATTTGCACCCACACAGTTAAAACTGGCCACACAGTGGAGTAGCAAGGGCCAGGAATATGGCCACTGTGATTATAGGTTTGGTAACATCTCGTTATAGTTCTTCCAATATTTGCTTACTGCATTCTGAATGTCATTTGTTGTCATTCAACAAATATAATGTGTTCTGCTCACATTCTGGCTCCCTTATGTTGGTGTTGTAACTAACTGTGGCCATTGTATAAGTGTAAATTTTTTTTTTGTTTTTTCCAGACAGGGTTTCTCTGTGTAGCCCTGGCTGTCCAGGAACTCACTCTGTAGACCAGGCTGGCCTCGAACTCAGAGATCTGCCTGCCTCTGCCTCCCAAGTGCTGGGATTAAAGGCGTGCGCCACCAACACCCGGCTAAGTGTAAATTTTAGGTGGAAGCATTTACTTGATGCTATCAGCTTTCCTGAGTTGAATTTTCCTTCTAGTGTGGCAGATGGCAAAGTCTGACATAGTGGTTGAGCTACAGACTCAGTTTCTAGATCACTATGATGGGCAGGGCTCAAAGATAAACTCTGTAACAGACATATATGGTATGAGAGAAAAATTCACCTTTGTTGTTTAGGCTTGTCTATTATGGTAGCACAATCTGGTCTAGCCTATATAGAACTGGTGGGGTTTTTTTTTTATTTTTTTAAATCAAATCATAATTTTTACTTATTCACACAGGGGTTATAAACACAAAAAGGCAGGACGTGGGGAAGGGTATGACACCAGAGTGTGGGTGTTCAGGGGGAGTACAGATATCTTTCAGAACAGGGTATCAGCTGGGTGAAGGTTCAGGGGACAGGTCACTATGACTCTATGATTCACTTGTCCTTATCTAAGTAAGAACCAGTGTTTTAAAGGAATAATGTGACTGAACTGAGAGGATATTCTCTGTTTTTGTGTCTCTGTGTCTATCTCTGTCTCTGTCTCTCCCTCTCCTTCTCTCCCCCTTTTTCTCCCTCAATCCTCTCTTAAAACAAGGTCTTACCGCCGGGCAGTGGTGGCGCATGCCTTTAATCCCAGCACTTGGGAGGCAGAGGCAGGTGGATTTCTTAGTTCGAGGCCAGCCTGGTCTACAGAGTGAGTTCCAGGACAGCCAGGGCTACACAGAGAAACCCTGTCTAGAAAAACAAAACAAAATAACCCAACAAAACTAAAACAGGGTCTTGCTGGCCTAGAACTTAAGAACTCATCCTGAGATGCCTCTGCTTCTGCCTCTCCAGTGCTGGGAGAAAACCAGTTGAATAGTGTTTTCTCTTAATAGCTCGTTCTCTCTCTTTTTAATTCATTATTTTATTTATTTACATTGCAAATGTTATTCCCCTTCCCAGTTTCTCCTCCACAAACCCCCTATCCCCTCCTCCCTTCCCCTGCCTCTATGAGGGTGCACCCCCCACCCACCCACTCACCCATTCTGGCCTCAGTGCCCTAGCATTCCCCTACACTGGAACATTGAGCCTTCACAGGACCAAGGGGCTCCTCTTCCATTGATGCCAGATAAAGCAATCCTCCGCTACATATCCAGTTGGAGCCATGGGTCCCCACATGTGTACTCGTCTTGGTTGGTGATTAAGTCCCTGGGAGCTCTGGGGAGTCTGGTTGGAATTGTTGTCTTCCTATGGGGTTGCAAACCCCTTCAGCTCCTTCAGCCCTTGCCTAACTCCTATATTGGGATCCCCACACTCGGTCCCATGTTTGGCTGCATGCATTCACATCTGTATCGGTCAGGCTCTGGCAGATACTCTCAGAGGACAGCTATCTATACCAAGCTACTGTCAGCAAGCTTTTTTTGGCATCAGTAACAGCGTCTGGGATTGGTATCTGCAGATGGGATAGATTCCTAGGTGGGGTAGTCTCTGGATGGCCTTTCCTTCAGTCTCTGCTTCACTCTTTGTCCCTGCATTTCCTTTAGACAGGAGCAATTCTGGATTAATATTTTTGAGGTGGGTGGGTGGCTCCATCCCACAACTGAGGGCCATGCCTATCCACTGGATATTGTCTCTACAGGTTCTAGCTCTCTTTTGTTGGGTATTTCTGCCAATGTCCTCTCTGTTGGGTGCTGGGAACCTCTTGGGTCCCTGGCATCTGGAACTTTCTAGTGACTACTCCCAGTTACCCCTCCCCCACTGCTACACACCTCCTTTCAAATTCCTGACCCTTTGTATTTCTCCCCCCATCTCCTCCTGTATCTGAACTGGGCCCCCTATTCCCCTCCCCCTCCTCTCTCCCTCCCAGATCCCTCTCTCCCTATATTTCCTGAGACTATTTTCTTCTCCCTTCTGAGTAGGACTGTAGCATCCACTTTGGTGTGGTCTTCCTTCTTGGGTTTCAATATGGTCTGTGAGTTGTACTGTGGGTATTTCTGTTTTTTTTGTTTTGTTGGCTAATATCCACTTATCAGTGAGTATATATCATGTGTGTTCTTTTTTTTTAATTAAAGCTTTTTTTTGTTTTTTTTTTTTTGAGACAGGGTTTCTCTGTGTAGCTCTGGCTGTCCTGGAACTCACTCTGTAGACCTGGCTGGCCTCAAACTCAGAAATCCACCTGCCTCTGCCTCCCAAGTGCTGGGATTAAAGGCGTGAGCCACCACTGCCCGGCATCACGTGTGTTCTTTTGTGATTGGGTTACCTCACTCAGGATATTTTCAAGTTTCATTCATTTGCCTGTGAATTTCATGAAATCATTGTTTTTAATAGCTGAGTAGTACTCCATTGTGTAAATGTACCACATTTTCTGAATCCATTCCTCTGTTGAAGGACATCTGGGTTCTTTCCAGCTTCTGTGTATTATAAACAAGGCTGCTATGAACATAGTGGAGCATATGTCCTTGTTATATGTTGGAGCATCTTCTGGGCATATGCCTAGGAGTGGTATAGCTGGGTCCTCAGGTAACGCTATGTCCAATTTTCTGAGGAACCACCAGATTGATTTCCAGAGTGGTTGTACACGCTTACAACCAACAATGGAGGAGTGTTCCTCTTTCTCCACATCCTCATCAGCATCTGCTATCACCTGAGTTTTTGATCTTAGCCATTCTGACTGGTATGAGGTGGAATCTCATTCTCTTTTTAAGTAAAAGAAATAAGCACAACTATGAACATGAAGGAAGAAGTAAAATGTAAGAAAATTAGATCCATGAGGGCATTGGAAACATCTTGAAATATTTTCTGATTTAAGTCACAAGTAACTCACATTTCTTGAAATATTTAAAAAATATAAATAAGCAAAATCAAAATGAATCTAAAACCTCCCTGATTCCACTTCTTAGATATAGTTAACCGCTTTGAAGGAGAAAACCCTTTCAAATTGATATTTACATATTATATTAATTAATTTTCCACTCCTGGGATAAGAACATCATAGCCAAAGGCAACTTAAGGAAGAAAGTTTATTTCAGTTTACGATTCCAATGAGATAAAATCCGTCACGACAGGGAACCATGGCAGGCATAGTGATAGGTGCAGGAACCTGAGAGTCGCATCTTAGATCACGGAAAAGCAGAGAGAATGAACATGAACAGGAAACAGGACCAGGATATGATTTCTCAAAGCTCACTCCAAGCTCTGGATGTACTTTTTCCAGAAAGGCTGTATTCCTTCTTCTAACCACCCAATCAACAACAATAACTTTATCAAAATCTTTCAACATCTGAGCCTACGACAGACATTCTCATTCAAACTATCACATTCTACTAGCTCCACAGGCTTATGACCGTATCATAACACAAACTGCATTTAATCCAACCTTAAAAGTCTCCATAGCCCTTTATAGTCTTACTACTGTCAAAAAAAATCCAAACTCTCTTCTGAGGCTCAAGACAATCTCTTAAATGTAACCCCCTGTAAAATCAAAAAGCTATTTGCGTATTTCCAATATACTACAACACAAAGTATACATTAGCATTTCAAATGGGGTCATTTAATGAGTAAGTACTGGATCAAAGCAAGACCAAGACATAGCAGGGCAAGTACCAAGTCCTGGAGCTCCCTCCACGTTGGTGTCTGGAATTTCAATTTGAAAGCACTTAAATGGCTCTGCCCCTCTGGCTTTTAACATATAATTTTCTCATGAACTGCTTTTACTCCCTACATGCAACTTCCCGTGGAGGATGCTACACACCTTTTGCATCTCCAAAATCTTGATGTCTCTATTACAACCCAGGTTTTTTTTTTTTTTTTTTTTTTTTTTTACATACACCTTCATACAATGGCTTCTCATAACCTCCTACCCTCTCAGGATATTTATTCAGGGGTTCCCAGGCCACATGTTGCCTGGTCTCAGTGGGTCTCTAAACCACAATGGAAGAATCTATGATCCCTTTCCACATGCATCCTTCCTAGCACCAATGTGAGCATCATGTATACCCTTACCTTGGTTCCACTGCAGAGGCCCCTCCTTAACTGTGCATTTTCCTTAGCAGTCACAACCTTTTTCAGCACATGCTTTTGCTAAAACGTTAAGCTTCCTACTGTTCTGTTTTTTTTCCTCCATGTTATACATTTAGTAGGTTTTTTTTACTCCATTTGCTAGTTTTCATTATAGACCAGCATATGTATTATTACTAATAACCATACCACAGATTCAAACCACACACATATGTAGACAGTCTTAATTCTTCCTTTTTTTCAAGAGACTTTTTATTGTGCCCACTTACCTTTCCTTCCTTCCTTCCTTCCTTCCTTCCTTCCTTCCTTCCTTCCTTCCTTCCTTCCTTTTAGGTAGATCTCTCTGAATTTTTTTTTTACTTTTTTATTGGATATTTCATTTACATTTTAAATGTTACCTCCTTTCCCAGTTTTCCCACCACAAACTCCCTATCCCATCCCCAACCCCTGCTTCTAGGAGGGTGCTCCCCCACCCACCCAGTCCCACCTCACCTCCCTGGCATTCCCCTATACTGGGACATCGAACCTCCACAGGACCAACAGCCTCCCCTCCCACTGATGTGAGATAAGGCCATCCTCTGCTACATACACTGCTGGAGCCATGGGTTCCTCCATGTGTACTCTTTGGTTGGTGGTGCTCCCCCTGGGAGCTCTGGGGGGGGGGGATTGATTGATATTGTTATTCTTCCCTTCAGCTCATTTAGTCTTTTCTCTTACTCCTCCATTGGGGTCCCCGTGCTCAGTCCGATAGTTAGCTGAGAGCATCCACATCTGTATATGTCAGGCTCTGGCAGAGCCTCTCAAGAGACAGCTATATCAGGCTCCTGTCAGCATGCACTTCTTGGCATCCACAATAATGACTGGGTTTGTATCTGTAGGTGAAATGGATCCCCAGGTGGGTCAGTCTCTGGATGGCCTTTCCTTCAGTCTCTGCTACACTCTTTGTCCCCGTATTTCCTTTATACAGGAGCAATTATGGGTTAAAATTTTTGAGATGAGTGGGTGGTCCCATCCCTCAGCCAGGGGAAGTGCCTAACTTCTGGATATGGTCTCTACAGGTTCTCCCTCCCCTTTGTTGGGCATTTCAGCTAATGGAGACAGGGGTGATGTATAGAGGGTCAGGAAATTGAACAGAGATGTATAGCAATGGGGGATGGGGAACTGGGGGTAGCCACCAGAAAGTCCCAGATGTCAGGAAAGCAAGAGGCTCCCAGGACCCAACAGGGATGACATTTGCTTTTCTTTTCTTGTGCTAACCCCACAATATCATGCAAGTTGAACACTCTAGCACTGAAGTACATTCCCAGCACAAATCTGCATTTTTATTCTTTCATTTTCCATTCTAATGTATGTGTACATCTGAGTATGCATGTTTGCATGTCTCTGAATATACATGTGTGTGAGTGTGCCTGCATGTGTAGGCCCAGATGGATGTTGAGAATCATCTGCAATTGCTCTTCCAGTTTATTTGTTGACAGAAGTATGTTTCAATTCAACCCTGAGTGTTGTTGATCCAGCTAGTCTTGTTAGCCAACTTGTTCTAGGGAATCCTCCATCTCTGAGGCTGGGATTACAGGTGGGCTGCTTCATCCACCTGGCACAGACATGGGTTATGGGGATCTGAATCAGGCCCTCATACCTTCATGGCAAACATTTTCATTTTTTTTTAACATGTTCAGGTCTGATGCATGGTGGTCACCACTGCTGTGTGTTCATGATTGCAATAGCCAGGCTATATTCAGAAGACAGCATTTCAAAGAACTGTTCCACATCCTCCAACTCACGCTCTTTCCACCCTCTCTTCTAAGGTGGTCTTGGAGGGAGCTTGGGCCTTGGAAGGAGCAATATAGATAATCTATTTAGGGCTAAGCACTCAGCAGTCAACACTTTGACAAATTAAATGTCTCTGCTTTCACCATTTCCTACTGCAAAAAGAAACTTCTCTTACCGGAGCTGAGGGCAGTATTAGTCTATGAGTATAAATATAAATACTTAGAAGTCCATTTAGCAAAACATGAGTATCAGATTTCACCCTAGAGCCTGTGACCTCCCAAGCTACAGGTTTTGACCAGGTTTCTGGTGCCAGACATGTACTTCCTCCCCTGGAGCAGATCTCAAATCCAATAGGAAAGTGATAGGTTACTATGATGGCTATTCTTGGTCGTCAACTACACTACATCTCATCAATATGTTTGAGGTAGGAAAATATCGATGTAATCCAGATCTTTTAAGCTTGGACAAAAGACATGCCTTTATTCCAGATCCTGAGAAAGGAAGATACACCTTTAATCCAGATCTAATCTGGTCCACGTCTTCTGCTGGAAGCCTATATAAGGACTTGGAAGAAGAAAGCTTTTGTTCTGTCTGGTTACTCTCACCTCACTTAGCAAGTCCATTCCTTCACTGGCATTAGAGCTCACTTCTTCAGGATTCCAGCATCTACTGAAAACCAGATGAGACTTCCAGCCTTGTAGACTGAGTAGCTACTGGATTCTTGGACTTTCCACTCACAACTAGCCACTGTTGGGTTAATCAGACGGACTATAGACTGTAAATCATTCTACTAAAATCCCTTTCTACTTATCGAGATTAATTCTTTTTTTATTGGTTATCTTATTTACTTTTATTTCAAAACTCCCATCCTATCCCCTCTCCCCCTGCTTCTATGAGGGTGCTCCCCTCTCACTGATGTCAGATAAGGCAATCCTCTGCTACATATGCAGCTGGAATCATAGGTCCCTCCATGTGTATTCTTTGGTTGCTGGTTTAGTCCTTGGGAGCTGGGGGGGGGGAGTGTCTAGTTGATTGATATTGTTCTTCCTATGGGGTTGCAAACTCCTTCAGCTCCTACAGTCTTTCCCCTAACTCCATTTTTGGGGTTTCTATGCTCAGTCTGATGATTGGTTGTATCTTCATCTGTATTGGTCAGGGGATAGCTATACCAGGATCTTGTCAGCAAGGAAATGCAGGGACAAAGAGTGGAGCAGAGACTGAAGGAAAGGCCATCCAGAGATTCTCCCACCTAGGGATCCATCCCACCTGCAGACATGAAACCCAGACACTACTGCTGATGCCTAGAGATTAATTAATTCTATACGTTCTGTGACTCTAGAGAACCCTGACTAATACAGTCACCCACAGAATATTCTTGCTATATTGCACTAGTGGGCATCTCTTGTCTGCCAAGTCATACTATACTCAATGACTTTTCTCTCCTGAATACTGCATAGCATCTTCCAGCACTATGAATGTTAGCCTTCAGGTAGGAATCTTTTACCTTGATTTCTCTGTACATCCAAACTGTGTCCACCTATGTTTCTGATACAGGATGTTTTACTGAAGCCAGAGCTCACCTTTACATCTAGCCTGGCTGGCCAGGGAGCCTCCAAAAACTGCCTGTCTCTGCCCCCTAATGCTGGGGGCACAGGCATCATCCTCACCATGCACAGAAGTTTTACATGTGTACTGAGGCTCTAAACTCAGGTCCTTATGCTTGTGTATTAAGCAAAGCACTTGAATCACTGAGCCGCCACCCTAACTCTTCTTTTGTACTTTTCACTCAAAGTATTTCTGCATATGCTATCTACTAAGTGTCCCTTTATGTAAATATGCTAGTTTAAATTAGCCAACTTAAGTCTTTCATACTACTGTTTTGGTAGTTGGACAGACAATTTCCAGTTACTCATTTCATATAAATTCTAGTTAAATTTAGCATTATTATTTTAGCATACATTATCACAAAAGAACTACATTCAATAAATATGGGCTTGTTTTTTAGGTTGACAAATATTGATAAATTGTTTTCCAAATTAGTCATGGCAGTCCACATTGTAACGTGTCATTTAAATTATTTTACTTTTTATTTATGTGTATGTTGTCTGTGTCTCTGTATGGGTGCTCTTGGATGTCCTAAGTGGGCACTGGCTCTGCCATTGTGAGGCACCTGATATGGTGGCTGGGAACCAAACTTTGAGTCCTCCCAAAGATCAGGAAGGGCTCTCAACTGCTAAGTTATCTCTCCAGCTCCATGTGTCATATTTTACCATGACAAATTACAGGCTAAGATAATGGAAAAATTTCCTCAGAAATCTCTTCTCTGTGTTCCCGATCAGATTGTCAAAGGCATAAATGATTATCAACTCTAAAAAAAATTTTTTTTTAAATTCCAGGAAGGGTAACATGAACTTGGTGTTCATTTTGTTTTTTTAAGACAGGTTTCTCTCTGTAGCCCTGACCATCCTAGAACTACTCTGTAGATCAGGCTGGCCTTGAATTTAAGAGATTCATCTGCCTCTGCCTCCCGAGTGCTAGGGTTAAAGGTATGTGCCACCACTTTCTCAGATCAGATCTTATGTTTAGTTGGTGACTTTCTTTCTCTTCATGAGGTGTTTTCATATTATTTCTACAAATAAGTAATATGTCTACTCTATGAAGAGGGAAACACTGAGGTATAAGTTAAATGTGTGTGTGTAGTACATGTGTGAGTGTGTTTACATATGGGTACATGTACACATACTTAGGTCGAATGGCCAAACATTGACATCAGGTGTTTGGTTGCTTGCCACCTTATTTTTTGAGACAGGGTCTCTCATTGAGCTCGGAGCACACTGATCCATTGCTCTGGCTGGCCAGTGAACTCTGGGAATCTGTTTGTCTCTATCCCCTCTACGTGTGTGGTCCTAGAATTACAGACACTTGCCACCATCATGCCTTGTTTTTGTGTGGATGGTGAGGATCGAAACTCAGGTCCTAGAGTTTGTGCAGTGTCATGTTCAGGGACTTGGATATGACTAGGATGGGAGTGGGGGAATGAAGAAAGAAAATGGGTGAGGGACACAGACATACAGTCATAAAGGTAAAATCAAGTAGTCGGAGCTCTTACCTTGAGGAACCGAAGCACCCCAGAACCTCAGCATATACAGTATATATGCAGCTGGACAGAAAGGAAGGTTATTGTATACACCCAGACAAGGAGGCTTGAGTTATTACATACAGATAAACCAGGTAATCTAGGCAGGAGCAGTCTCTGTAGGGGAGCAGTATTCAGGTTGTAAATATTCACGAGAAAGCTATGATAGGCATTTTCTGTACATACTATCAACATCTGTACTTGGACCAGAGGAAGACTGTCATTTCTCCATGGATCTGAAGCCCTGGGGACTTTGACATGGCCAGCTCCTGTTAACACACACATTTCCTTAGGAATTCATTCATTCAGGGGTTTTTCCACTCCCTGTGGTGCAGCAAGCACTTTACCCACAGACCCATCTCCTTAGCTGTGCAATCCAAGTTTTTTTTTTTTAATAAAGAGACTTTCCTTTACTTATATAATTTATACTGAATTCCTATTTACAGCTTGGGTTTGGAGAAGGACTTTTGGCAATTCTAGTAAAGTGCACCTTAAAACAGTACATACCAAATAATTTCTGAGAAGGGGCAGCAGAAAAGAAAGCTTTATGTAAGTTTCATGTCTGCATAAAAATATAATACAAATAATAACATCAAAAGAAGTGATTTCTTTTATAGAACAAAGAGTATATCAGGCCTGGGTCATAGAAATGGCTCAGCAGTTAAGAGTACTTGTTGCTCTTGCAGAGGAATAGAGTTTGGTACCTTATAGCCACCAGGAACTCCACATCCAAGGCATCTAACAGGTCGTCAGGGTTATCGACAAGCACCTTTATCCACTGAGCCACCTCAGTGGTCTTATTCTTAAAATACTGCATGAGAGACCTGGGATGTTGGAGAAATGGCTCCTATGCTCTTGCTGCACAATCCTGAGGACTGGTGTTCTGATCCCAGCACAGTGTGTAACAAATGGCTGACAACATGTCTTGTTTTAGTTACTTTTCTATTGCTGTGAAGAGACACCAAGGCAACATATAGAAGAAAGCATTTAAATGAGGTCTGGCTTACAGTTTCAGAGGGTGAATCCATGACCATAATCATAATGCCAGGGAGCATGGAAGCAAGCAGGCAGGCATGGCTCTGGAAGCACTAGCTGAGAGCTTATACCTGATCTGTAAGTTAGAGGGAGGGAGGGAGGGAGGGAGGGAGGGAGGGAGAGAGTAAGGGAGGGAGGGAGGGAGGGAGGGAGAGAGAGAGAGAAAGAGAGAGAGAGAGAGAGAGAGAGAGAGAGAGAGAGCGAGAGAGAGCGCGAGAGAGCGCTAGCTAGCTGTTAATGGCATGGGGATTTAAAACCTGAAGTTCCACCCTAAGTGACACACTCCTCCAAAAGAGCCATACCCCCTGACCATTCCAAAACAGTTCCTCCAAGTGGAGACTGTAATGGCTATTTCTGGTTGTCAACTTGACTATATGTGGATTGAACTACAATACAAAATTGGAGGGTCCACCTGTGAACCAGAACTCCTGATCTGGATCTTGGCATGGAGATCTTGAGGCATAGTGGTTATGAAAAGCTTAGGCCCAGGCATGCCTTTAATCCCAGGAGAATAAGGCAAGGAGATCTCTGAGTTCAAGGTCAGCCTAGGACAAAACAAGTCCCAGATCCAGACGTGGTGGTACACACCTTTAATCTGGCCACACCTTCTGCTGGAGACCTAAATAAGGACATTGGAAGAGGGAAGATTTGCTCTTCGCCTGCCTGTATTTACTTGCCAGCACATCTGTTGGAATCTACTTCTACAGAAGACCAGCTGAAACAACTAACCTTGTGGGACTGAGCAACTAGATTCTTGGACTTCCCATTCACAGCTGCCCATTGTTGGAGAGTTGGACTACAGACTGTAAGTCATCATAACAAATTCTCTCACTATATAGAGACCATATGGACTATCCATACATTCTGTGACTCTAGAGAATCCTGACTAGACAAAGCATTTAAATATATGAGCCAATGGCATTCTATACTGGAGGATTGCTGGGGATGCTGGCTTTTAGTCTAGTTGAAAACCACCAACCCAAGGTTGAGAGAGAGAAAGAGAAAGCGAGCGAGCGAGCGAGCGAGAGGGAGGGAGGGAGGGAGGGAGGGAGAGAGAGAGAGA
>NW_021604662.1:3214166-3259989 GCF_004785775.1 Grammomys surdaster | reverse complement strand
AGCGAGCGAGAGGGAGGGAGGGAGGGAGGGAGGGAGAGAGAGAGAGAGAGAGAGAACCTCAAAATGGACAGAATTATAGAGGAAACTTGATGCTTTTTTTCTAGCCTCTGTGCAACTTTAAATTCGATATAAATTATTTGTTCAAAAAAAATTTCTACAGAGAAAGTAACATTATTTTCAGAAAGTCACTACTTCGGGGCTGGAGATGATTCAATCAGTAAAGTGCTTGTAAGCATAAAGACCTCAGCTGGACCCTTAGAACTCATGTAAAAACCCAGGCATTGTTAGCAACATCCCTGGCTTCTGTTTATAAATGGCTAAGGGACCACTACCTCAAATTGTGATAATATGGGTCAAAAGGGAGATGATCCATTTCATCCTTGCATAAAAAAAAAATCAAGGATGATGCTCTCATAACAAAATGGGCTAATAAGAGGAAATCATTAACACATTAATTTAAGCAGATTCAAAATGTGACACAAGAATCTTCTGACTGGAGATCCAAAGACATTGGGTGAACCATCCATTCTTCAGAATTGAGTTGTAAGGGTTGTCAACGAGCACCTTTATGCACTGGCCTTGTGTTTAAGACACCTCACAAGGGGCAGGGGATGTTAGAGAAATGGCACAGAAGCATTTGCTGTACAACCAAACAAGATAGGCCAGATCATTTCTTTAACACAGAAAAACACTGAGAATTAGAGCTAACCTTTAGATATTGTGGTTGGTTTGGGGGAAGGGGAATGGGTTCTGGTTTTCATTATGTTTTGGGGAAAACACTTTCTAATAATTTTAGCAATAAGTTTTGACAAAAAAAATTTTACTTAAAATTTTTGAAACATGGTCTCAGCCGGGCGGTGGTGGCACACACCTTTAATCCCAGCACTTGGGAGGCAGAGGCAGGTGGATTTCTGAGTTTGAGGCCAGCCTGGTCTACAGAGTGAGTTCTAGGACAGTCAGGGCTATACAGAGAAACCCTGTCTTAAAACAAAAACAAAAACAAAAACAAAACAAACAAATAAAAAAAAGAATGAAAGAAACAGGGTCTCACTATGTAGCTCTGGGTGGCCTAGAACTCAGTATAGACCAGGTTGGCTCAAATTGACAGAGATCCACTTGCCTCTGCCTCCTGAGGGATAGGATTAAAGGCATGGGATATCATACCCTGCTCTAAAAAGAACTCGTAATCTGTAAATTTATGAGTATTGTGGGTACTCTGCAAGTACAAGTGACAAAGAATTACTGGTTATCTCTGTGGATCCTATATTTTCAGTCTTGGACCATGTCATTCCTCCTACCATGACAACAATTCTTTCCCTTATGCGGAAACCCTGCAAGCTGAGAGACATCTAACCTAGCACACTCCTTTCACTTCAGGATTTTCTTATCTGCTTATGCTTAAAACCATACTCTACCAATATCTAGGGAAAGCAGTAAGAAGGTAGTGCGAAACCTTTTCCTCCTTCATTCTAGTTACTTGATTAGGATGCTTTTCAGCCGTGAAATACCAGCACATATATTAAGAGGTTCAGTTGTACAATCTGAAAAGACTAGAAGTCCATAGTCTTAGTCTAAACAGTGTTATCAGCCACCCAGGCTCTTTGTATTCCTGAATGTTGCCATCTTAAACAATTGCTTTTGCCTATTGCCTGAATGATACAATATGCCTCCCAGGAAAAGGATCAGGGCATGGCTCCATTGATACAGTGTTTGCTTCTCACAATTCCCTGGACACCTCTCTCTCTTCCCCTCTCCCTCTCTCCCTCCCTCCCATCTCTCTTCCCCCTCCCTTCCTCCCTCCTGTGTGGGTATGCATGTGCACATCCATTCATGTGTGTGAACACAGACACACATGTGACACAGTGTAAGTGTAGAGGTTGGATGACAACATTGTATGATGGATCTCAGCTTCTACCTTGTTTAGAGACAGCTGCTAGCTAATATATATATACTAACTGGTCAAAGGTTCCAGGGATTGCCCTGTATCTTCTTTCTTTCATCTGTAAGAGTACTGGGATTACTGGTGAATTGTGCTGCATACTCCCAGCTATACGTATGTGTGCTGGAGATGCAAATTCAGGTTTTCATGCTTGCACTGCAAAAGCACTTTACCTGCTGAGCCATCTCCCCAGCCCTGCATGGAATAGGGGAATAGGTCTTATTTTTTCTCTCTCTTTCTTTCTTTCTTTCTTTCTTTCTTTCTTTCTTTCTTTCTTTCTTTCTTTCTTTCTTTCTTTCCTTTCTTCCTTCCTTCCTTCCTTCCTTCCTTCCTTTCTCCTTTTTTTTTAAAAAAAAGAATTATTTATTTTATATATGTGAGTACACTGTTGCTGTCTTCAGACACACCAGAAGAGGGCATCAAATTCCATTACAGATGGTTGAGCCACCATGTAGTTGCTGGGAATTGAACTCAGGACCTCTGGAAGCGCTCTTAACCGATCTCTCCAGCCCAATAGGTATTATTTTCTCTCTTTCTTTCTTTCTTTCTTTCTTTCTTTCTTTCTTTCTTTCTTTCTCTCTTTCTTTTTTTTTTTTAGGTCTTATTTTCATCAAGACAGAAAGGTATTTTTAGAAGCCTTTAGGGAGAATGCTGCCAAAAAGCTCATTTGGGAAGATGGGTTACATGGCTAGTCCTACCTGTAGGGTTACAAGGAAAGAGAAAGAATAGTTGGGATTTTAAATTTCTGTCACTGTAGAAAAGAAGGAAAAGACTGTTTTTTCTGTGCGCTGATTCATATTTTGCAAGACTGTTTCACAGCTTAAAAAACATAACCATAAATTGTAATGGTTGTGGATGGCACATTCCTGTAATCCCAGCAGCTGGGAGGCTGAGGCAGGAGGACTACCTTATGTCTAGCCAAGCTGGGCTACATAAGAGATAGTCTCCAAGTGAAACAGAACCAACCAAACTAAAATACAATCAAACAAAAACTATAATTGAATATTACAAGAGTGTTATAAGTTCAATGCAACTACCTCTTCTATATATATGTTTTTGAGCTTTAAGAAACACAGTCCAGGGCTAGGGCTTATGTAGTTCAGTGGTGGAGCACTTGCCTAGTCAGGCCAGCCTGGTCTACAGAATGAGTTCCAGGACAGTCAGGGCTATACAGAGAAACCCTGTCTCGAAAAACCAAAAAAAAAAAAAAAAGAAAAAAGAAAAGAAACATCTTTCAAGGTATAACTTTGCTCTAGGCTAGACAGGATTTTAAACAAACACCTGAGGAGCAGAGTGTAAGTCCAACTAGCCATCTGAGTGAGAGATAACACAAGGCCACTTGTACCCAAGCACATGTGCAGCAGATGTCTGAGTTATTCTTAGAGAGCTGTTGTCAGCTTCTATTTTCTATTACATGTTCTTATAAGAAAGAAAACTGACTCTCTTCTCTCAACAGTTATCAACTGGCAATAAGTCCTTAGTTGGGGGTGGGACTTCATGCCCACCTCTCCTTTCCATGCTGGGATTCTGCCTGGCTTGAGCCTGTGTAGGTCATCTGTGTGTTGTCACAACTGTTGTGAATTCACATGTGCAACTTTATGTGTATGGAGAACCATTTCCTTGTAAACAGGGTTCACAGTTAAGTATGAAGGATGATTAGTTTTTCTCCTATGGTAGCACCTTACAGCACTGGGAAATCCAGTATATGGGGAATGAAACTTCCAGGTACATACCACCTTGATTTTCTCATGTTCCATGATTCAAGTATTCAGCATCTTTAATAATAGGGTCTTACCTTTTTTTTTTGGTTTTTTGAGACAAGGGTCTTACTTTCAAGTCCTGGTGTGTAATCAAGTGTTGGCAATAGCCTGTAATTTTTTGGGGAGGTGTCTATGGGACCTTACTGGCAAACAACTCCAAAAGTGGTAACTCATTTATGGCATTGAACTTTTTATCTGTTAGCCTGTGATGTCTAGTACGGGCAAGCTGTTCCATTATCGGGTGACTGATTTCAACTGTTTCTCTATATGTGTATGTATATATTTCAGGAAGTGTCTACAGTAGATTCCCATATGACTTCCTCAAAATGCCTTTATATTTCTTTTTTAAAAAGATTTTATTTTATGTATATGAATACACTGTCACTGTCTTCAGATACACCAGAAGAGGGCATCTGATCCCATTATAGATGGTTGTGAGCCACCATGTGGTTCCTGGGAATTGAACTCCAGGATCTCTGGAAGAGCAGTCAGTGCTCTTAACCACTGAGCCATCTCTCCAGCCCCGCCTTTATGTTTTGTTTTGGTTTTGGTTTTTCGAGACAGGGTTTCTCTGTGTAGCCGTGGCTGTCCTGGAACTCACTCTGTAGATCAGGCTAGCCTCCAACTCTCGAACTCAGAAATCCGCCTGCCTCTGTCTCCCAAGTGCTGGGATTAAAGGTGTGTGCCACCACTGCCCAACTGGCTCCCCTCCTTTTAACCCTTCCCATTTCATTATTTCACTTTGACCCTTTATACCACTGTGTTCTTGCACCCTTTCTTTGAAATCAGACAAACTGATGAATGAAACAGAACTGAAGATCTATACATAAGCCCATACTATCATAGTCATCCAATTGTTAACCAAAAAAGCTAAAAGTACATACTGGAGAAAAGACAGCATCTTCAACAAACAGTGGTGATCAAACTGGATCATTACATGTAGAAGAATGAAATTTGATCTTTATCTTTCACCATACAAAAAAATTCAACTCCAAATGGATCAAGGATCTCAACATGAGACACAATACCATGAATCAGATAGAGGCATAGGAAAGGACTTTCTGAACAGGTCCCCAAAGCACAAACAGTAAAATATAATACATGTTGGTTAAACAATTTTTAAAAATTAAATCATGAAATTGTTAAAATAAAATGTATCAGTAAATTCTTGGACTAGAGAAGACTTTCAAAGCATATCATTAAATGTGAAAAAAACACAAGCAAAGCAATTAAAGAATGGCATACAGTAATATATACATAATATGTTAATATATAATATATATAACATACATAATAACATGTTATATATTACATACATGTGCATATATATGTGTGTGTGTTTGTGTGTGTGTGTATACACAATGATAAACATTGTGCTAAAATGAAGTTGAAGAAAAGGAGTAAATTAATCCTTCCCATGAAAAATGGGCAAAAGGACCTGGGGACATTGTAAGTGGTTAAAACACTTCGAACACAAGCAGCAGACATGTGATTGGATTTAGGATCCCCACTAAGTGGGCATGCCACCTCCTCTTGGGACCCTCTGAGAAGCTGGTTAGCTATTGGCAACCTCTAAGTTCAACTGGAAGACCTTGCCTCGATTAATAATGTAAAGGAACATCAAGACGACTTCTGAGATCAGACCCAGGCCATCATATACATGAGTACACATGTGCATATACATCTGCACATATATGAGCCCCCAATACTTAACTGAATGAGTGTATATATGTTACACAAATATGACTTAAAATGAAAATGAGAAAAGGATATGTTTAAACAAAATACACTGACACATTTTAAAATGTCGATTTTTTTCTAATCAAAAATGCAAATTAAAGATGCCATTTTGCAAACCTGCAAACATAAAAATTCAATTTAACAGTATGTATACATAAAACTCTGGTCAGACTCTAAGACACCTATGACTCCTCTAGAATTTTTTCAAGTTTCTAAATTTCATACAATCATAGATATAAACAACTATTTCAAGTACATTCCTAATGCCTTTACTTACTGTACTGCTTAATTTTACATCAACTTGACACAAGGTAAAATCAACTAGGAGGAGGGAACCTCAATTAAGCAAACAGCTCCATAAAATGGGGCTGTAGGCAGGCCTGTAGGGAATTTTAGTGATTAATGGCAGAGGATCCAGCCCATTGTGGACAGTGCCATCCCTGGACTGGTGGTCTCGGGGTCTATAAGAAAGCAGACAGAGAAAACTACAGGGAACAAGCCAGTAAGTAGCACCCTCCTGGCCTCTGCATCAGGTCCTGCCTCCAGGTTCCAGGCCCTCCTTGAGTTCTTGTCCTCATTCAGTGATGAACAATGATATGGAAGTACAAAGAAGCCCTTTCTTCCTCAACTTTAGATGGCCATAGTGTTTCATCTTAGAAATGGTAACCCACACATGTATAAAAGTACAAAACATTTACACAATGTGGTGCATTTAAACAATAGAGTACTACTCAGCTATTAAAAACAACGAATTTGAGAAATTCTTAGGCAAATGGATGGAACTAGAAAATATCATCCTGAGTGAGGTAACCCAATCACAAAAGAACACACATGGTATTCATTCACTGACAACTGGATATTAGCCCAGAACCTTGAAATGCCCAAGATACAACTCACAGACCACATGAAGCTCATGAAGAAGGAAGACCAAGTGTGAGTGCTTGGGTCCATTGGAGCAAATATGGAGACAAAGTGTGGGACAGAAACTGAAGGAGGGGTCGTCTGGAAACTGTTCTACCTGGGTATCTATCCCATGTGCATTCACCAAAGGCAGCCGCTGATGTGGATGTCAGGAAGTGCATGCTGACAGGAGCCTGATATAGCTGTCTCCTTAGAGGTCCGCCAAAGCCTGGCTTAATCAGAGGCAGATGCTCACAACTAACCACTGAATTGACCATGGGGTTCCGAATGGAGGAGTTAAAAGACTGAAGGAGCTGAAAGGGTTTGCACGCCCCATGGGGAGAGCAACAATACCAACCAACCAGAGCTCCCAGGGCGTAAACAACCAGGTGGGAGAGGAGGTCCTTGGCTTAGTGAATGCTGGATGCCTCAGTGTGGGGGAATTCGTGGGTGGAGATGTGGGCAGGTGGGTGGGGGCACATCCTCATAGAAGCAGGAGGAGGGGGGATGGGATAGGGGGTTCCTGGTTGGGGGGGAAATGGGATCACATCTGAAATGTTAATAAAATACCCAATAAAAAAAGTAAAAAGAAGCCTGAGGGTGGTGGCACACGCCTTTAATCCCAGCACTTGGGAGGCAGAGGCAGATTTCTGAGTTCGAGGCCAGCCTGGTCTACAGAGTGAGTTCCAGGACAGCCAGAACTACACAGAGAAACCTTGTCTCGAAAAACCAAAAAAAAAAAAAAAAGTAAAAAGAAAAATAACAGGAATTATGTAAACTATGTCATATTTAACACAGCCATATGATATTGCTATTGAAGCAACATTAGAATATTAATAACATGGGGAAATACTTAATACACCGCCAAGTTGAAAGTCTAGCTTATTAGTTTATACATATCCTTCAATAAATCACTATTTTCATTAACCTGTTTTATATAATAAACTGCATCTCTATTTTTAGTGTGAGAATATTTTTCTACAAGTCTCCCAAATTACATAATTCTATTTTGCTTCCTTGTACAGTTGCCAAACAAACTTCTGATTACTAACCTTTTTGCTAGGTATTTCCATAAAGGAGAAGTGCATGAAATTGCACAGTGGTCCCTGCATTGTAGCAATGCAGGTGATATATAAAACCTAAAAAGACATATTAAAAGCCATTAAAGTTATGAAACGAAGTGGTTGAAACCTAAGAAAGGAATGCCATGGATGAGGTCTAAAAGTCTGGGACCTAGAAAAGAGAAATTAGACTTGCTGGGAGTAGTGGTCCACACCTTTACTCCTAGCGCATGATGGGCTAAGACAGGCAGATCTCTGTGGGTTCCAGGCCATGTTACAAGGCCTTTGTGAAAATGTGAGTTGGGGAGAGATGGAGCACAGGACTAGAGTACTTGGTTAAATATGCATGAGGACCTTCGGTTGGATCCCCAGGCTTACGGTACCCCCAAATAAATTTAATACTGAATGATGAAAAGCAGTAAGCTAAGCTAATTCCTGATTATTCTGCCTCTACTTTCCAAGATGAGCTTACTGGCCAGTGCCGCCACTAGCAAATTACTAAATGCTTTCTTTGCAAGAATTCCTAAAAGCACAAATAAACTTGGAGTAGAATTGTGCCAAACACTAATGATGGACTGGAGAGATGACTATTGTGTTTTATAAAAAGATAGGGAGAGAGGGAATACGTTTGGTGTAAGTGTAGTCAAGTATGGGGGAAGGGGGTGCCTCCTCGGGTCCATGCTGAGGCATCCCTTCCCCCCCTTCCCCCTGAGGGACCAGCCACAGGACAAGAGGGTAGTACAAAGAAAGGCAGAGGGGGGTGGGGAGGAGTAGAGACCAGCCATGAGCACGTGGAGAGAGGGGGGATGGGAATGGGGAGAGAGGGGGAAGGGAGGAGGGCACAGAGCGAGAGCAGGAAGGCAAGTGAGAGGCCTCTTATAGTGAGTTAGGCACATCTGGCTGTTGCCAGGTAACCGTGGAGCAGAGCTTAGACAAAATGCTAACAATGACTTTGTAGGTTAGAGCGGTTTCTATGGAAGCACAAGCATCTGACCTCAGACCCTGGCACCTAAGTTAAATTGGATATGGCCATGCACAGCTATAACTCAAGTGCTTGCTGAGGGTGCAGACAGGGATCTCTGGCTAACAGCTTAGCTCCAGATTGAGTAAGAAACCTTGTCTTCAGGGAATAAGGTGAAAAGTCATACAAAAGGGCGTCTTCCTCTGGCCTCTACATGCACATGCACCCTCCTTCCACATACATACTTTTGTAATACTATGATGTAAATATATTAGTATAATATTAACACCAGACAGACAGACACACGCACACACCACTAATGCAATGTGGCAGTCCTCTTTCCTTAAATTGAACATTTCCAAAATTATAAACAAAGGCAGCTCACTTAGAAGATTTCTTTCTGAGGCCTGTAACAACTGTCATACAATGGAAATTGAAGGTCACTTTTAGAATCAAGATCTTACTCTATGTAAGTGGGACATTTCTATAGGAAAAAAGTACACTAAAAAGACAATTGCTTCTTGGCCTTTTGGCTAAGGTCAAGTGTAAAAACCATGAAACAGAAGATGATAAATATAAAATGCTGGTTTACATTTGTTCTTTTATTGCTAAACATTACATTCTGACAATTATAAAATCAAATTAAAGCCTTAAAATGAATTACAGCTCAATCAAAAGAGTTATTGAAAAATAACAATCTGTGTGCCACTAGTATGTGGATGCTCAATAAATACCAAGGACACAATGATGACAAAAAGCCACATCACTAGGAAGCATATGTTTACAATTTGCTGTTACATAGACAATGACCTAGAAATGTTTATCAAAAAGTCAAGTTTAACTGTGTCTCTTCAAACTGAGATGCTAAAAATAATATATACATTTTTTTACATTTATGGATGATTAAAATAAAAACCTTAAGAATGTAAACAATGCAGAATAGGAACACTGAGAATAAAGTTTCACTGTTGAACAAAGAGACAACACACAGATACTTCTTCAAATCACCAACATAATTCATTTTTCCAATATAATTTGTTTTTCTAATTGCTCTACAGAAACCAAAATGAATTTTTTCCATAAAGATGATAATACCCCAGGGACATAAGACATTCCAAGCTTTACTATGTCAACATATATTTACAGTAAATCTTTAACAATCCTTTTTACAGCTTAAATAGAAGCATGCTTTTTCTATCCATAAATAACACTAATCATCATCCATTCAAGCACATTAAACACTTCTGATAGCTCATGCACTATGCAGGGAGGTAAGGAGCCCACAGTGAAGCTGAAGAGACAATATGTAACATCTCCTTTCTTTAGTAATGAGGCCATTTGCATACAAATCTGCTGGACTTCCAGGAGAGAAGCTCCCAAACCCGGACCCTAAAGATTAGCTGGCAGAGGTGTTCAGCAGCTAATATAAAATGAGGTTTTGTATTGTTGTTGCCTTCACTCAGAAAATGAAGTTAATGAATAGAATTTCCTCTTATTAAAATATTTTCATGGTCTATGGATAATAGTTTAGTAGTAGAATACTAGCTAGCATGTGTGAGGTCCTGGGTTCTATTAAGTACCACACCAAACATTGTTTTCCTCAGTATTGAAAAAAATGATTCACACACATACATTTTCATTTAGTAGACTGCTTAATGCATGCGATGAAGTTAATAATGTTGAGTATTTCACGGCATTCTCTAAGCTTTACCTGAAAAGGTCTGTGCATTTTTAGTATGCAGGTACATTTTGGTCCTGAGTGATCTTAGAAGACAACAATGCCATATTTTCTGTGATAAAAGTTAGTAATTTGTATGACTTTAGTACTATTAGTAACCAATGACCCATCACTAATAAAATCTCAAAATGATATTCAGTGTATGATTTCTATTAAAGAAAGAAGGCAAATTTGTAATAGAAAGTCTAAAAAATTTCTAAAAATTGATTTAAAAGTTTTAGGCGCTTAAGAGAACTAATGTTCTGAAAAAGGTAACCTTACAAAGTACCTTACTTCAGGAGGGAGGTATATATCTGACTATTAATGAATGAATCACTGCCTTTTGTTACCTCTAATGTGTGTGTTTCATGAAATATGTATTTTTCATGACAGAAACAGTATGTGCATATATACTCTTAAGACTAACAGCGTCACATCTGCCAGATGACTTTCTGAATTTCCCAGGGTTGAACTGCTACCCTGCAAGATCAATCGTGGTTCTTTAGAGCTCAAAAGTCTGTTTGTAGATTCTGGGAAATCTTAGTTTGTGCAGCCATTCTTTTGTGTATTCACAGAGGTAGCTTAGGGGAGATGGAAAGCAAAGCTTAGGTGTTTAATCCCGCCTACAGAGAGAAACATACTAGGTGCTGGTGAGGACAGAGTATGGCTCAGGGTTGAATGTTCTTGCAGCACAAGGAGAAGGTCTACCCTGGAAGAGTTCTAAGCTGCTAAGCTCTAGGAAGTTGGTAAGTAGATTTGCTGAAGTTCTGCTGTGGTCTGTTAGAGGACTCAGCTTAGTTCTTAAGTTCACCTCTAACTGCCTGAGCTCCCATGCTGCTATGAGAGATCCTTCCTGCAGCATATCTATATAACAAGGCTAGGATGTTGTAAAGAGTGTGGGCCTATACTATGAAATAGGTAATACTTGTGTGACAAACTGTCTTATCACATCACAGGCCTTATCTACTTTCAACATTGTTCATTTACTTGGTATCACTTGTACAGAGTTTTTGCTTTCATGGTAGCAGATACTTTCATGAATTATAATCAGAGTATAGAATAATATACCATTAAACTTTAAAATACTTCTCAAACAAGATAAAGACAAGAGTTATAAAACCAAGAGCACTTGCTCTATCTCCCATTTAACCAAGGTCTAGCCTCCCTCAAATCATTAATGATGATTGTGTGTGTGTGTGTGTGCGTGCGTGTGTGCGTGCAAGTGCATGTGCACATGTATGCATGCCATGACAGGGTCTTGCTATGTGGCCAGTGCTGGTCTGGAACCTACTATGTAGCTAAAGATGATGGCCTTGAATTCATGATCCTTATGCCTAGCCTCTCAAACACATACAGGCAAGTGTTGGGATTATAGGTGTGCACCACCACATCATCTTAATGGCACTTTGCAGTAAATTTTACCTGGGACAGGTAAGCTTAGCATAAGTAGCATAAGTAAGGCCCTGGTTTCAAACACTAGTAGAACATATACAGACTTGTGTGCACATGCACACACACACACACACACACACACACACACACGTTTTCCTACCAGATTCTGCTTTTCTTTTTACTATTCCAAAATGCTATATAGTCACACAAAATGGTATTACATGAATGAATTTTCACTTGTTTACAAATTATTCAACAAACATTCAGAGTTTGCACACTCAATCTTTAAAAGTAGAATGTAGTCAGGAATTATGCTTTTCATTTCTTCCACTCCTCTACTACCGAGTTTTTGGATTCTCTAGATATTAGGAGCTCAAAGAGGTTGGCCAAGATGTTTTAAGGAAACACTTTACATATCATACCTACTAAGAATTTCAATGGCA
Organism: Grammomys surdaster; assembly: GCF_004785775.1. NCBI lineage: Eukaryota > Metazoa > Chordata > Mammalia > Rodentia > Muridae > Grammomys > Grammomys surdaster. The sequence continues at coordinate 3,248,076 of NW_021604662.1, read as the reverse complement.
ACAGATATTACCATGTAGCTGTACTTAATTCTGTTGGATGAGAGCAAATTTTACCGTGCTGTAACCATCCAGTGGATGAGAGCAAATATTACCGTGCCGTAACCATCCAGAGTCCCAGTGTCACATTGGCAGCCAAAAGTACACTGCCACCAAGCAAGATGAAAAATCCTATCAGATCTTTGACATCATTGTCTCCAATCACTGAAGTAAGGGTAGCATCCAGGAAAGAGTTTAAAATCCACTGACCATCCAAGGCAAAGCAGGGTACTGCATTAACAATAGCCAGAGCTCCAGAAAGAGAAATCAGATATCTGGTAATGATTGGTTAAGGAGCTAGCTATTAGATAAAAGTGGAAATCATCTTTTGAGAAGTGAGAAGACATCGGACTAGGAGGTGAGATTACTGTAGGTTTCTCTACTTTAAGTCTCTAATATTCTTTCTTACACCTCCCACTTCCAATAAAAAACCAAAAATCAAACAACAACAATGAAAACCCAAAGCAAACAAGAAACACTTAAAGCAGGGCAGTGGTGGCCTTTAATCCCAGCACTCAGGAGGTAGAGGCAGTTAGAGGCCAGCCTGGTCTGCAGACCAAGTTCCAGAACAGTCAGGGCTACACAGAAAAACTCTACCTCCAAAAACAAGATAAAACACAAAACCAAGAAAAAAATACCACCACCAACACCAACACAAACCAACCCCCCAAAACACCCCACTATCACCACCACCACCACCAAAAAAAACAAAACAACAAAAAAAGAGACATGAAAAAGCGAACAAAACCTGAAACATTCTTTCTTATACCTCTATTATTTAAAACTTTCAATAGAAAAGCAAACTACAAAAAGACAGACTTAACAAATCTACAATGGATTCCTAAGAGGATTATGCTTTTGGAATCCTTTAATGATACAACAAAGAGAAAGGAATGCAGAAGGACTAAGAAATAAAGGAAAAAAGTACCTCCAATCTTAGTGTTTTGTGCACTCTGGGCAGTATTCTACCACTGAACTATAATGTTAGCCCCTAAATTAGCGTTATGTTAAATTCTGAGACTGGGTCTTGCTGCACAGGCTGGTGATGATCTTGTTTTCAGTCTCCCAAGTGATAGGACCATAAGCATGCACCAACACACCAGTACCAAATTTACTTCAAATATATTTATTTTTATTTTATTTGTATATGTGTGCCTGTGTAAACATGTACCAAATGCATGCAAGAAGTCCATGGAGGTCAGAACAGATGTTTGGATCCCCTGGAATTGGAGCTGCAGATAGTTGTTTAAGCTACTATGTGGATTCTGGAAATAAACCTGGGTACACTGGGAGAGCAGTTGGTGCTTTTAATTGCTGAGCCATCTCTTCAGCCCCCCAAAATTACTTCTTAAAAAGGTATTTATTTCATTATGTATATGTGTGTGAATACCTGTGTAGGCCAAAAAATAAGTCAGATCTTCTGGAACTAGAATTATAGGGAAGGGCCTGTGAACCAAACTCAGATCCTCTGAAAGAATAGCAAGTGCTCTTAAACAAGGAGTCATCTCTCCAGCCCACAAAATTACTTTTGATTGTTACCATATTTCATTTTATATTAGATAATAAAGATTTTTGACTCTTGAGCTTTGTTATATTTTGCTATAATTTATAATGTTTTCTGTGACAAAGTCATAGACTCCAAGGTACAATCTTTTTTTTTTGGTTTTTCGAGACAGGATTTCTCTGGGCAGCCCTGGCTGTCCTAGAACTCACTCTGTAGACCAGGCTGGCCTTGAACTCAGAAATCTGCCTGCCTCTGCCTCCCAAGTGCTGGGATTAATAATCTCTATTTTAATAATGGAAACTGACTTGCTCTTTTTTTAGGCAGTCTTCCCTTAAAACAGTGGAATGGGTTTCTGTATGTAAGACTTATCCTTCAGTTGCCCAAAATTTATTAATAAGCTAAAGTTGGGCAGAATCCATCACCTCACGACTTAACTAAAGGTTCAACAATTATTAAGTTCTTGTAAATTAAATTCTCAAGTTGTATTAAGGGTTCTTTCCTTTCTGCAGCCTTTTTAAAAAGGCTTTGTTTATGTATACCCATTATATTTCCTGTAAAACTATGCTTTTATGGGGCTAGAGAGATGGCTCAGCAGAGCACTGGTTGCTCTTGCAGAGGACCTGGGTTCCATTCAAGTACCCATAAGACAGGTCACAATCATGCAACTCGTTTCTGTCACCCTCTTCTGACCTCTGTGGGCACTGCATGCACATGGTGGACTGACATACCTGAGGTGCATTGGCTGAAGACTGTCCCCTGGAATTCTGAGCTAGCAGAGTAGTGGAGAGAGTTTTGGTGGCCAGGACGCTTCTGTGAAGAGCCTGTCCTGTCTGTGTGCTTCAGGTGCTTTCAGGCAGCCAGGCCACTGGGATGCAGCTGCTCTTCCTACAAGATCCTCCTTTCTGTATCCTAACCTTTGTCCTTAGCTGATGGAGTTTTCTTCATTGACTTTCCCCTCATATGTAAAAACCTGACCTCTTTCATCTTTAAGGTCTCTTTTTCAGTTGTAAGCAATTAAATGATAAGACATTGTAATGCTCTATTTGGGGTAAAACGGATAATGCTACAAACAACATACTTTTAAAGCATTTTTCAAACCAGAAAGGATACTTGACAAATGTCTCCACAATCACTGGCAGATCTATGCTTAGAAAGTTGAAACGTGGGATAAAACTTGTAATGCTCACTAAAAATGAAAAACAAGGAATAATAAATATTATTCATAGCACAGTAAGTAACAACATTATAAATTTACCATATAGTCAAAAATTATACTAGTCTATTAAAATGGCCAAGCAAACCTTTCCTACACCATGTGTAAGCATGCTATATACCATATGTGTGTGTGTGTGTGTATGTATGTATGTATGTATGTATGAATGAATGAATGAAAGAAATCAGAACCAGACCTTTAATTCCATTACTTGAGAAGCAGAGGTAGAAGAATCTTTGAGAGTCTAGCCTGATCTATATAGCAAGTTCTAGGTCAGCCAAGGCTATACAGTATGAAGTCTCAAAACAAAAACAAACAAAAAAAGAAAACAAAAAAAGAAGTAGTGAGAGAAAAAGAGAAAGCAGTTATTATCAAACATACACTAAAAATAGTATAATGAAAAACCTCATGTCCTAATGTATACTTAGCTTTTAAGGTTATAGCTAAAATAAAGCAGACTACACACCCATTATGACTACCAAATACAAAGTATGACTTGGAAATATAAGTTATTTCAAACATATTCTTAGCCTTTCAAAGAGATGAATTCTAAAAATTGCATTTGCTTCAATTATTATGCTATTTAATGATCGCTTCTTTAGTGCTAAGATAAAGATTAACATGAGTCAACCCCTGGACTCTGTAGTCTCCACAATCCTGGTTAGGTCCAATGCATCTAAAATGTATCCAGTCATTAGGCAAAACTCACAGTCCACATTGCTAAATTAAACCTAAACAGAACCATCTTTCCATTTATTGAGAATTTACTCAATAGCTGCATCCTGGAGTCACACTTTTAACATCAAATCAATAAACAAGGAAAATGATGCAGGTGTCTCTCACTATATAACTATAAAGCAAGCCAGGCATTGTGGCACACACCTTTAATACCAGCACCTGGGAGACAGAGGCAGAGGCAGAGGCAGGTAGAACAGGTAGAGTTCGAGGCCAGCCTGGTCTATAAAGTGAGTTCCAGGATAGCCAGGGTTACATAGTGAGATCTTGTCTTAAAAAAAACCAAACAGCCGGGCGGTGGTGGCGCACGCCTTTAATCCCAGCACTTGGGAGGCAGAGGCAGGGGGATTTCTGAGTTCGAGAGTTCGAGGCTAGCCTGGTCTACAGAGTGAGTTCCAGGACAGCCAGGACTACACAGAGAAACCCTGTCTCGAAAAACCAAACCAAAAAAAAAAAAAAAAAAAAAAAAAAAAAAAAAAACCAAACAACCCCAAAACTATAAAGTAGTGTTTTGTGTGGTAGTGTGTGGCTGTAGTCTTGACACTCAGGAGGCAGCCACAGACATATCTCTATGAGTTTGAGGTGAGTCTGTGTATGTAGCATGCTCCAGGCCAGCCAGGGCAACACTGTGAGTCTCTATGTAAAAACAAAAGCAAAATAAACACAAAGTAGTGCTCTTTAAAGAGGAACATAAAATATAAATATTCATCTACTGATAAATGAAAAAAGAAACTATGGTCAGCCATGGATAAACCTTGAAAACACTATGCTTCATAAAATAAGAAACTTGTAAATATTCAGTTTATATGAAATATAGAGAATAGGAACATTGATAGAAACAGAAAGCATATCAGTGGTGTCATGGGCGAGGGATGTTGGGGAGACACAGGGAGTGATACTTACTTGCACACCTCTGAATATACTGAAAAGTACCAAATTACATAATTTAAGTAAGTATATGTTACTTTTGAAAAATAGCATACTATTTTTCAAAAGTAACATATGGAATCCTGTATAAAAAAGGAGTTGAACTATATAATCAGTAAAGTGGAGAAGTTATATATTTAGTACAATCAACATGTCACTACGAAATGATTGTGATAAAATTATTCATGTTTGCCTGGGGATAAAGCTCAAGTGGTAGAGTGGTTACCTAGGATTCATGAAGCCCTAGGTTTTATCCCCAGGACCACCATATAAAACAGGGAGTAGTGGTGTAGCCCTTATAACCCCAGCACCCAGGAAGATCAGCAAGTCAAGACTGTCTGCAGTAGTACAGAGAGTTTGAGGCCAGTCTTGGCTGCATGAGACCCTGTCTCGAAAGATTCATGTGTCATGCACTATTTTGCAGAAGTTGGATACATTTTGTGATCTCTTGGAAAACATTTGAGAGATTATCTATCTGACTTGGGCAAAAATTATAGGGAAGAAAAACGAGTGTCATTCTCCATAGGCTGGTTATTTTTTCTGTTACTTTAATTCCACTTAGTACTTAAGAACAAGTTAATAAAACTTTATTTATAATAAATGGAATTTATAATAAATTTATAATAAATGGAATCAAAGCAACTGAGAACATATGTGATCCTAACGACTTTGAAGAGCTACTCCAGTAGTACCTACCTGTGTAGTGAAGATGCAGTGGGTGCCCAACATAAAGCATATCAATTTGTGGGGGATGTTTCACTTTTATTAATCGAGTGTGAGTTTCCAAGGATGGTACTATACAGAAGCTTGAACCTGAGCTGCTTTTGCAATCTTTATTACTTCGACAAACTTGCGTAGCTTCAACTGCTTTCCGGGCAGGCAGACACGTATGCTAAAAATACAATATCAGTCAATGTTAACAAGTATTTGTTTGCATTCCTTCATGCTTTTCTTGTCACCCAGCAGATTAGGAATGACCTTGATATTAAAACATGTTATTTATTAATGTGCACCTACTATAAATTTCAATATTCCATGTTTTGCTATATAAGATATCATATCACTATGCATTTTCAGATGTGGCATCTGAAACATGGAGGTTTTAATTAAATGACACAAAGTAGATAAAGACAGAAGGTATTATAGCTTTTGTTTTAGCTTTATATATTTATTTTAATAATCATATCAGACAAGTAAGATTGCCTTTGGGACAACTTACCAAACGTTTATTAAAATTATTTCTGTAGGAAAAGCACACATCTGTGAGGCTGTGATTGTTACAGCATTCAGTAGAACCATCTAGTCGTTTGTATGCTAAAGAGAAACACAATGCTTAGCATAGATTACATAGAAGTACATTTGTAATAAAAATTCTGCTTTTAAAAGACAAAAACAGTAAGTAGAATATATCTGAAAGCAACAGATAATGCAGTATCTACTTAAGACAGCTACAGGCTATAGTCCGATTTTATAATACTAAAAGAGTACCCAATTTGAAACAAAAAGTTGCACTCAGGTGCTTGGTGTTAGGATAGGCTCAGTTGTTGTGGTGTTTCTGTAGTACATGTAGGACTGTGGGGTTGACTGTTGGCATCCTATAAGCCAGGCAAGGTGGCACATACATATATTTAGAGGCTTGATTTGATTCAGGATTTCATCCAGCACATAGGAGGTAAAGGCAGAAGGACCAGAAGTTTAAGCTCATCTTTATGTACTGAGTTCAAGACAAATTTGGTCTACATGAGATCCTGTCCAAAAGAAATAAGCAAAAAAAGGAAAAAGAAAAAAAACATAAGAAGAAGAACATAACCTGCTAAGTAAGAGAGGAGGGGATGGGGGATGGGAGATGGGGGAAGAATTGTGGGAGGAGGTGACTGGGAGAGAGACAGTGAGAGGGATATAAAGTGAATAAGTAAAATTAAAAAAAAAAACAACAAAAACAAAAAGAAAATAAAAAAGCAGCTGCACTTAGTCCAGGTTAGTAGTTGTCTTTATAAACTGACCTACCCATAAAACTAATGCTAGAGTGAGTTTTTAGGTTCTGTGATAGTAACTCCAGCCTCTTCCTGAAGTACAGTAAAGAAGGGCCTATGGACTTCTGAAAAGTGACTTTTGGGAGTAAGGACCTCTGGAAAATGTTTCAACCTTAAAGAATCAGATTGCTCAATAATAATAATGATAATGACGATAATGATAGCCGGGCAGTGGTGGCGCACACCTTTAATCCCAGCACTTGGGAGGCAGAGGCAGGCGGATTTCTGAGTTCAAGGCCAGCCTGGTCTACAGAGTGAGCTCCAGGACAGCCAGGGCTACACAGAGAAACCCTGTCTCAAAAAAACAATAATAATAATAACAATAAAAATAATAATAGAACACCAGACATCTGACATCTCTCGATCATAGTACCAAGCATTACCTGTGAAATACTTTGAAGGAGGGAATGAAGGAAAGGGGATGAAAAGAAAGAGAGAGAGACAGACAGACAGAGACAAAGAGAGGAAGGAGGAAGAGAGGGTGAGGGAAGGAGAAGCCAAGAAAGGTGTGAAAGAAAGAGAAAGATAGACTACTGAATCAAATCAAGCCTTTAAACTTGAAAATGACAGACTATGTAAATTTTGAGAAAACAAGTGACACCATTTTCAATAAACACATAACATTTAAAAAAAAACAGGGATTGTGATAAGCTGTAGAAATTTAAAAAGCATAACAATGCAATAAAACTCAAAGTATAAAAACTTAGGGTAGGGACTGGTGAAACAGCTTAGAGAGTAAAGATGCTTGTCACCCAACTATGAGAGCCTGATGATCTGAATTCCATTCCCAGAACCCACACAAAGTTGGAAGGAGAGACTTGTCCTCTTGACTTCCAAGAGTGTGCAATACCCCTGCCCCCAACATATGCATACACGCACTCAATAAAGAAATGTAGAAATAAAATGTCTTATAATAAAAGTTTGATGGATATATGGAAGACTAAATCTGAAAAGAATTTGGGAGGCAACCTTTTCAGAGTTAAATAAATGTAGCAGGTTCTCAGAAGAGACTTGCTTCAGCCATTTCACCTGCTGTACAAGAAAACAAACCCAATTCTCAGGTCTTTTTGGAAGTCAAGGTAACCTCCCTGGATTTCTGCTATATAAAATAGACATTAAAGAATGCTACATCAGATAGGTTTAGACATGTTAGCATCCTCATATAACTACTAGAACTGCCTCTGTTAAGATATATTTTAGCAAGAAAAGGGAAGAGATTCTTCTAAATGTGCAGAGGGCCTTTTGTTTCCCAATATCCTTGGATTTGTTTTCATTTTTCCTTATCGCATGTCTGTGTATTATAAAATGCTTGTACACTGATCTCATTTCCTTGGATGTTAGCTATTAGTTTGTTATCTGTTCACACAGTAGTATATACAGGTTTAACTCAGTGTTCATCCAGCACCAAAGGGAAAAACGCTTCTGCAAAAAATCGCTTCTTGTTATGTTTAAAATATTACACATAGCTGTGAGTGGAGGAGGTTGTCTCCCCCAAGAAAAAGTACATCAACTGGTTGTCCAGTGCTGAATGGTCAGCCCTGAAAATGTACATACAAGTAGCAGTATACGACTGAACAGTTATATATAGGAATATATATGTATAAGCATAGACATATATGCACACAATATTAGTGAAAAAAGAAGCCATGATGTTGAAGGAGAATGGAGAGGGGTATATGGGAGGGTTTGGAGGGAGGAAAGAAAGAAATGTTGTAAATATACTATAACCTCAAAATTTTAAAACCTGTTTTAAAATTAGACTTAAATTTAGATAAAATTATGTGTCTATACATATATAAAGATCATACTCTACTGGAGTACTTACTCAAGCATAATTAATCAATTACAGTTGATGGTTGTTTTGATTTTTAGTTTTGTTTTTGGTTGTAGTGTGGATTGAACTTTGCACCTCATGTACAGGGAGGCAAACACCCTACTACTGAGTTACACACAGAGTCCATACCACTGAGCTTGGATGCTGATTTTACATATTTTTTAAATTTTCATTTTTCAGTAGTACTAGAAATGGAACTCAGGTCATTGTACACATTATACAAATCTTATACCACTGAGTTATATATCCAGCCTGAACAAAACTGTTTTGAAGGCAGAAAGAACTGATAGAATTCTAAAAGTCAAATATAATATTATAAAAGAAATTAGAAGTTTAACTATATATTAAAGGAAACAAATATCCAACACACAAAGAAGAATATCTATTAATTTGTACCTATTTACTTTAGTTACTTGCTTTAAAACAACTAAAACAAAATAAATCTATAGATATTATCTCAGGATTAGTAATAGAAGGGACTAGTACTTCAAGTATTGTGTTATAGCAAGAAAATACACACACCTCTAACTGGGAAGCTTAACTGTTGCAACGTTGATGCACTTATACAGTACCCAATTTGGGGTTCATATGCAATGGTGTCTAAACATTCATTCCAATCTTGCACATTAGTAACAGGACAATCCTGTAGATGAGTGACAAGGTCTCCCACAAAAAGGCCTCTGGGTCCAATGGCAGGTGAGTCCTTGGGAGGAAGGAAAATCAAAGCAGACAATGTATAATAGCAAGCTATAATCAATCTATATTAGCCACAGTAATAGACACTGCACTAATTATAAATGGAGTACTTTTATTTTTTCGAGACAGGGTTTCTCTGTGTAGCCCTGGCTGTCCTGGAACTCACTCTGTTTACCAGGCTGGCCTGAAACTCAGAAATCTGCCTGCCTCTGCCTCCCAAGTGCTGGGATGAAAGGCATGCGCCACCACTGCCCGGCAAAAGTGGAATACTTTTAAACAGTTTTATTAGCTCTTTGAGAATTTCACACAATGTATTTTTAACTTATTCATGCCCCACCTCCCTCTAGCCACCCTCTCCATGCTCCCATTCCTTTCCATTCAGCTTGGAGTTTTCTTCGAAGCAGAATATTTTGACTAATGCATAAAATAACCCATCTTTAAATCCAAAATTTATTGCCAAACAGTTAGAATTGCATTCCCCAGTTCACCATGATTATGGACTTTTCACAACTTCAAAAGGAAAAAAACCCCTAATTGTTGATTATTAATATTAAAATAACAAAGCAGCAAGGTATACAGCACAGGTTTAGTATGAACTGGGTCCTGAGTTTGATCCCCTGCAGCACAAAAGGATGAAGATCAAAAGCACTATGAGGGACTGGAGAGATGACTCAGTGGTTATTCCATTACCAGCACACACACAGTGGCTCACAACAGTTATTACCTCAAGTTCCAGGGAATCCAATGCACTCCTCTGTCCTTCATGGGTGCTAGGCACCCAAGTGGTACACAGACATACATGCTGGCAAAACACCCAACCATGCACATAAAGTGAAATTTTAAAGTAAAACAAACAAACAAACAAACAAACAAACAAACAAAAAGAAAAAACCCCAAACTTTTTAACAGAAAAAAAAAAGACCAACACACCACTCTCCAGTGGTTGGCCCCACATCCAGAAGTATATAGCTAGTCAGCACAAATTGGAGCCCATGGGTTAGCAAATTAAATGGGAAAAAGGGGGACATGAGGGAGATGACAAGGAGGTGGGGGTAGATCTGGGAGGAGTTAAGGGGAGGAATAAATATGATCATCAGAATACACTATATAAATTTCTCAAAGAATTATATTTTTTAAATTCAAACAAACAAAACAACAACAACCACCAAAACAAACAGGGTCTAGAGAGATGGCTCAGCAGTTAACAGTACCAGCTGCTCTTCCAGAGGCCCTGAGTTCAATTCCCACAAACCACATGGTAGATCACAACCATCTATCATGGAATCTGATGCCCTCTTCTGGTGTTCATGAAGACAGAGCATTCATGTACATAAAATACATAAATAAATAAATCTTTAAAATTAAACAAACCGAACCAATATGTACCTAATGAATGTAAACAAATGCTGTCATTCTAAAGATAAATAAATAAATAAGCTGGGTGTGGTGACACACCCCTGTAATTTCAGCACTGGGGAAGCACAGGCCGGTAGACCTCTGTGAGTCTGAGGCTAGCCAGGGCTATACAGCCATACTTTGTCTCAAAATATTTTTTTTAAAAAAGAAAAATCTGTGTAAGCCTTAATGAAAAAAGAACAAAAGGAAACAAAACAAATCCAAATTATAAAGAAACAGAAGCTGGGGAGGCAGCTGTTTGTAAATGCTTGCTGTGCAATCATGAAGACCTGAGTTTGGATCCCCATCCCCCCACCCCCACCCCCAATCATATAGTAGCTTATACCTGTAATCAGAATACTGAAGAGGCAGAAACAGTAAGATCCCTGGGGCTTCCTCACCAGTTAGCACAGAGGAATTGGTGAGCTTCAGGTTCAGTGAGAGGCCTTATCTCAAAAATTGAAGAGGGCTAGAAAGATGGCTTAGAGGTTTAGAACACAAGATTTTATTCCCAGTACCCATGCAGTGGCTCACAACTGTTTGTAACTCTATTCCAGTGGATCCAAAAACCTTTTCTGGTTCCATGGGCAATAGGCAGGCACAGACACCCATACACATAAAATATTACAATTTTTAAAAATTTAAGTGGGGGGAGACATAGGTATGGTGGTCTATACCTTTAATCCCAGCACTGAGGAGGCAAAGGCAGGAGGATCTCAATGAGTTCAAGGCAAGTCTACTCTACATAGTGAGTTTCAGGGCATCTAGGGCTACATAGTGAGACCTTGTTTCATAAATAAGTATTTTTATTGAGAGCACTGAGGAAAGCATGTGATGTCGACCTCTGGCCTCCATATGTATCAACACACATGTGCATCTGCACACACATATGTATGCACCCACATGAACACAGACTATAAACATGCACAAAATTACTTGCTAACTAAAATTCAAGAGTGGTAGCTGGGCAGTTAAGCTCTGGTTCCCGCTATGTCAGATGGCTCACACTTGGTTCTAACTCAAGCTCCAGGGGATCCTCCACCTTCTGCTAGACTTTGTGGACACTGTTCCTCTTCCAGAGGACCTACTTCAATCCATAGGACCAATGTCAGGCAGCTCACACCACTTCTAACTCCACCTTCAGGGGATTAAACACCCTCTTCTAGAAGGCCTTTGCTGGTACCCACATATGTGTGGCACATATAAACATTAAATAAAATTTTTACAAATTCAAGATTTTTACAAATTCAATTTACTATATCCTTAGTGGACAAAAGCCACAAGATTAGTTTTTATAGAGACACAGCTCCACATGTGTAGACAAAGGTAGTTTTCTCCTTGAAAAGATCTGAACACAGACTTGATAGCATCATAGTAGCAAAGAAAATACAGAATTGGCATTAACTAAAAACTACAAAATGTTTGGGCTGGGTAGCCTACCATTCTTCATAGCAGTACTGAAAATCAGAAATAAAAGAAACAGTAAAGATAATGCATTTGATTAATAAACCACATACATAAAATCTTGATACTACTTCTTTTGTGCAGAAAACAACAACAGAAAATAACTTTTATCGCATTAAAAAAAATCCTACACTGTTTGCAGTTGAAAGAATTGTGTTACAGTACAACATCTGGCGAAAGAACCCTCTAGGGCAATTCATTATTTACCTCTGCGACTTCAGTGATAAGTACCCCAACTCCAGTGTAGTAAAAAGGCAAGAGGATTACTGGGAGGAGAACAAGAGCTAAAATACCAAGGAGAGCAAGGACAAAATTATGCCATATACCTGAAAAGAGAGAGAGCAACTGTTAAATTCAATAGTGACAAGAATATAATAGAGTTTGCTGGACTTCATAATACATGGGCATCCTGAGAGGATTATAAATAGACCAGGAGTGGTGAGGCAGAGGGATCTACTTATTGCAGCAGACAGACGCTCACTAGGAGTCTGCCTTCTTTTCAGATACTAAAATCTGACCCAAACGGAGACCTCTAAATCTGCATAAGAGCCACGCACAGGGTCACCTATGTGTAATTTCAGCCCTGGGGGTGAAGACAGACATATCCTGGTGGCTCACTGGCTAGCCATTCTAAAACCATGAGCTCTAAGTTCAGTGGGTGGGGCGGGGGAGAGGTGGACATCTCTGGACTCCACTGTGCATGCTTGGGTGAATGCACCCATGTATACATTGCATACACCATACACACACACACACACACACACACACACACACACCTACCTCTAAAAAGTTCTAAATTTTGGTCTAAAATCCCTAGTAGGACTCTGAAAGAGACTTTTAATTTTAATAAATCATTATGAAGAGTAACATCAGGATAGTTGGTACCTTATATCATAGAACACAAAAGAACAAACCATGAAGAGTGGTTTTTTTTCATGTGAATATGTGGTTACATGTACATGTGTGTGCATGAGTGTGGAGGTTATGAGTTGACATCAGGTATCTTTTTCGATCATTCTCCACCTCCCCCCCCCACTTCCCTTCATTTTTTGAGATAAGGTCTCTTGCCGAATCTGGAGCTCACATATTCAAGTGTCTTCACGGCCTTTTCTATGGATGCTGAAGATCTGAATACAAATTGTCATGCTTGTGGGACTAATACTTTACCAGCTAAGCAAAATTCCCAGTTCCAGGTTTAGAAGCTACTCTTTTAACATCTAATTTATAGTAACTATATATAACGGTGAGCATCAGGGTGCTATTTCCATACATATACATAACATATTTTGAACAAATACCTGGATCCCGTGATGGGATCCTAAAAAACGACTTCTGGAAACTGTCCTCTGACTCACAGCTCTCGTGTAGATGTGCTGTATAAGTGCCTGCACACACACAAAGAAATTTGAAAGATTTTGAAAACGCTTATCAATTTAAAAATATAAATTATATTATTATATTATTGTAGTGTGTATATGTGTGTGTGTGCATGCTCATGCGTGCACATAGTATACAAATGGAAGTTAAACGGCAATTTGTTAAGAAGGTTTTTGCCTTCTCCCATGAGGGGTCTGGTGACTCAGGCAGCAAAAACCTTTATGTTCAATGCCTCGGTATCAAATTATTTATCAAATATAGTTTGCTTACTTTTGACATTTTTTTCCATATTTACTGTCTCATCGATCCCATGTCTTATATCTGGTACACATGAATTATAAATCTATCGTTTTTAAATCTATCATTAAAAATCTTTTAATTAGCTGGTGGTGAAGAACATCATTAATCCAAGTACTCAGGAGGCAGAAGCAGGCGAATCTGAGTTTGAGGCCAGCCTGGTCTATAGAGTGAGTTCCAGGTCAGTCTTGGCTACACAGAGAAACTGTCTCAAACAAACAAAAACCTTTTAATTTATTTAATGTGTATGAATGAAACTGTGGAAGCCAGATATATGGGATCCCTTGAAGCTGGAGGCACAGGCAGTTGCAAGCCGCACTATGTGGGTGCTGGGAACTGAATTTGCATCTAGAATACATTCTCTTAAGGGCTCAGCCGTTTCTCTGGCCTTTAAACTTATTTATAAAGTTCCCCATTAACGATCGCTTAACCTACTTTTAACAGGCTTGTGATAAACAGCTTGCTTTTACTGTTTGTGTATCTTAAGTAAGAATGCATGTGTGAGAGCAGTACAGACCAGACCCTGGGAAGGTGAGCCACTGCTGTAGAAAAAAAAGCTCAAGCATTTCTCCACCAGGGGACTGCTCCTGCCAATGGCTACCCGGAAGCCAAAATAGATCTCAAAGGATTGTGGGTGAGGTAGTACTGGGGTGATCATTAGACAAAAAAGTGCAAACAAAAGGGAAGAAGGGAACAAAGGACAAACACACTGAAGTGGTTGACCAAGAAACTAAAGATCTATCTGCTGAAAACCAAGAGACCGAAAATGAGGGTCCAGTTTCTGAAGTATGAAAAAAGAAGCCTTGTGAACCACGAACTGATGAATCACGCATCCGGTCTGTCTCCTTTCTTTGTACAATTCAGAGCAATTTTTTTTGTTGTTTTTTGGGACAAGGTTTCTCTATGTAGCCCTGGCTGTCCTGGAACTCACTCTGTAGACCAGGGTGGCCTCAAACTCAGATTCACCTGCCTCTGCCTCCTGAGTGCTTGGATGTGACTTCAGAGACCCACGTGCCTCTGCCTACTAGTATTAGGATAAAGGCTTGTGCCACCACTGCCCAATTTTCCATAGAGTTATTTTTATCAACTGTTTCGTAAATGCAGTGTTTTAATAGTTCTAGAAACATCTATAAAAAGGGAAAAAATCTACCTTATCTTATTTTTAAGTGTAAAGTTTTTTTTAATGTGGTAAAATCATTTTTTATTTTTTTGGCACAAGGAGAGTAGAGTGAGATACTGAATCAGGAAAGTTATGATTATCGGGGGGGTTCAATGTAACAGTCTATAGAAGGGGGCTAGTGTTCATGCATTTCTGTCAGTATTTTAAACTACTTTTAGTCTCATGCTTTTAGTAGAATGTGTTTCTCAAAAAAGACTTTTCATATCGTGTGCCTTCTGAACATCTCTAGTCATGGCTCTCTGGCTGTCCGGTTTCCCTAACAATTTTGATAATATGCTGTGGAAAGTGAAAAATGTGATCATGGTATATATGATGTAAAATTCTGAATCAGTTGAAGCAAAGATGACACCGTTGAGGTAGAAAATCATATATTAATGATTTGTTTTTAAGTACATTTTTGAAATATCACTCTTAAGGAAAATTTGCCACCAAGTTTGAAACTGGCACCTCACTGGAATAACTGTTTAAAAAGAAACAGAATACTGGGCTCTAGATTTTTGGTACATGTGTCAAGAATTTTGCAAAAGCTGAAATGTCTATCTAGTGATCCTCACCCAATAAAATCTGTAATGACACAAAGAATGCATGTATAAGAGAATGAGAAATAATTTACATGGTTCCTCTTCCCCAAATAATATTCCATGCTATCATAAATTTAGCTTTTGATTAAACAAAACAAAAAAATCAGGATTTTCCTACATAACCCAAGCTGGCCCCAAACTCCAAACAGAAACCTGGATATGGTTAATTGGACCTTTTGTAGTAAATTTTTCCCATTTTATAATAATACATGTTTTCTTATAGTACTTTTAAAGCTTCATTAAAAAACAAAACAAAACAAAAAAAACAAAAAAAAAAAAAACAAAACCACAGGCCCAATGATATTACTAAACTGGTTAAGTGTTCCTGTTCCTAAGCCTGATGACCTGAGTGACATCCCCAGGTCCCATATGGAAGAATAGAACAGACTGCTGTAAATTGTCTTCTGATCTTTGTATATATGCCATGGCATTCACACTGCCATACTCACATCTCCCCTAACTTCACTAAATAAACAGAATATTTTAAGAAAAAGAAAAAAATCAATCTCAATATGGTGCGTCATGCCTATAATCCCAGCACCTGGGAAGCTTGGGCATAATTACAAGCCAGCCTGGACTACATTGTGAATTTCAACCCAGCTTAGTTAGGCTACCAAGTAAGAACTTGTCTAAAAACAGAACAATCAAAACCAATGAAAATCTCTAATTCATGTACTAAAATTTCCTTTGGACAATCTAATTCATAACATTGCCCTTTCCTTCCCTGTTTCTAGTAACAGAAACAGGCATGGACAAGTGAGTAAAAGTAGAGTTACAAAATAGCAATGTACAGATGACTTTCCAATTGTCTTCCAGGCTTGCAGTTGGTACTGTTACTCTAAATTCTGAATTTGCTAATGACGACTAAGTAAGAGTAGACATGTGTGAAGCAGATACATTTCATTCATCTAAACAATCTCATATAATAATGATTTGTTTTTAAGTACATTTTTGAAATACCACTTTTACTTTCTCCAGAGCAGTTTTTTAATAGTGGGACAATGGGCAGTTTAACTAGATAATTTGTTGTCACAGGCATCTTGTGCACTACCAGATGTTTTGTTAGCATTTCTGGCTGTTACTGAACTGATACCAGCAGCAGTTTCCCTTTGCCTTATTTTTTAGCTATCATATTCACACAGGCAAGCTATTTTTAACTCTTCAAACAGTTTTATTTTTGCTTTTTCTATTACACGAAAGTATACATCAAATTTGCAATCAATTTGAAGACAAAATATTATGCAATCAACACTACTTTTAATTGATCAAAGAAATTACACTCAACACCAGCACTCTAAATAGTATTCAAGGATGGGATAAAGTGACTAAAAGATGTTTAAACTGGCTAATAAAATTATGTCATCTAACATTCTATACTGTACAATAAAGATAAAAGAAACTATGCAAAATGTCTTGGTATGAAGGAATACTACCAAACTTAAGGCAGCAAACAAACCTATAAAGTTATTTTTATCAGAATAATATGAATGGATAAAACTGTCAATTTTTTAAAGACTACTTTTACAAACATCAACTCTACAGAAATCAGATATACAATTATTAAACATATTCCTAAAAGTATAAACATGAGCATTTAGAATACACAATTTTAAAACATAGTAAGCAAACTTCCTATTTATGAGAATGCAAAAGTCCCATTTTCACATAGTTGTATAAAGAAATGTAATTTGACATGAATTTCATGAATTATTCTCTTGTCAAAACCAAATTTCACAGAAAAACCATTGCAAAATAAGACAGGACATCTTAACAAAAATAGGAGGCTCATGAATTAAGTCTCCTGTTGAAACCAAACTTCAAAAAACACCACTACAGAGCAAAACAGGGCATATTAGCAACATTATGTTTTGAGGTTCATAAGTTTTCTACGTCAAAATCAACTTAACAATAACACTACTTCAGAGTAATACAGGGCACCTTAGCAAAATGAAGTTTGTTGAAAGCAATTTACATAAAAATACCACTGTAGAATAATACAGGTCATTTTAGCATACGAAGTTCGTGAAATTGTCTCTTGTTGAAACAAACCAAGCTTCAAAATGACACCACTGCAGAAGATAGGATACCTGAGCAATATGAGGTTTGTGATTTAGTCCCGTTGAAACCAAACTTCACAAAAAATCATCTCACAGAATAATGTAGAATATCTTAGCAACAATAGGGTTTCTAATTTAGTCTGTTGAAATCAAACTTCTCAAAAAACTTCAGTGCAAAATAGCACAGACCATTTAAATTAGTCCACTGAAAGCAAGTTTCATAAAAATTCCACTGTAGAATAAAACAGGTCATCTTGGGATATCTAGTTCTTGAACTAGTCTCTTGTTGAAACCAAGTTTCATAAAATTACCACTGTAGAAGATAGGATATCTTCGGAATATGAGGCTCACGGTTTAGTCTCTTGATAACCAAATATCTCAAAGAAAAGCCCTCTAGCATAAAAAAATGCAGGCCATCTTTAGCATTAATATGAGGTTTGTGAATTAGTCTCCTGTTGAACTTCGAAAAACCACCACTGCAGTATAAAATAGAGCATCTTACCAACATAAAACTTTTAACTTTTGCTCTATCAAAACATAAACCTCAAATATGTACAATTCATTTCCTAGAAACTATTCAAACAAGGGGCATATTTATTCCCAGGCACATTACTGTAAAATACTTCCCAGGCTTCCAAAGGATCTTCTCACTTCTTTTTACTAGTCATTCTTGTTCTTAACATGTGTTAAGATATGCGACTTCAGGTTTGTCGACTGAGCAAACTTCTTGTTGCAGGCATCAAATGGACACACGAAGGGTTTGTCTCCAGTATGGATTCGCACGTGTGTGCGCAAATTGAAATCCAGGGAAAAGCGTTTCCCACAGCCTTCAAAGGTACACTGGTAGGGCTTCTCTCCAGTGTGAACCAGCTGATGACGTTTCAGCTTCGAACTTTCAACAAAAGCTTTACCACATTCTGCACAGACATGCACTCTAGGCCCATGAATGTGCAAGTGCTTTCTCATAGCAGAATTATCTTTGAACATCTTCCCGCAGCCTTTATGAGAGCATGCTACAGGTCTTGGAAAGTCTCCTTTTGGCTTTTTGGGTTTCATGCTAGTAAATTCTGCCAGTTGTTTGGGATCAGAAAGATCAATGCCAGGTATTCCTTCAGGAGGAAATTTCTTTCCTGTCATATACTCAGAATAATCGGGGGGTGACTCACCAGCCTGTACTTCAGTCAGGGGATCTTCTTTTTCATTGTCATCTTCCCACATGTTGAAGGGAAATTCTCCATCAAGACCATCGATTTGTATCTGCTTCTGCTCCCACTGTTTGTCACCCAGGTCAGGGTTCACAATCTCGTCTGCATCTGCCTCTATCAAGGTCGTCAAACTACAGAGATTCCCTCCATAGGGGCTGAGCTCATCCTGACCATTCTCTGCCGCCATGAAGCCAGGAAAAGAGGCAGTGGTCGGCTGGAGATAGTCGTCTTCATTAACTGGGAAAATCATCTTGCTTTCAAATTCAGTATCGAATAGTAGGTTGTCTGAGTCTTGGTAGTCCACTACCTCCTCTCGTGTCTGCAAGATAATCATTTCCTGATCATGATCTCCATTACTCAGGTTACTGCCCGCAAGTGGCTGCAGAGCTAACAGAGGAGAGTGGTAGTGGCCACCATGCGCCCAATCGACACCTACATCTCCATACACTTCGATGGTTTGGCTTACATTGGTTTCCAAAGAAACCGTCTCGATATCATCGAGTGGCTGCAGCTCCACAAAATCAGCGGGAATCTCTGCGTTTTCTGTGGTGAGACACATAATATTCTCAGTCTCTGAGGCCATGGCGGAGAGCCGCGTAACGGTCCTGGGTAGCAAGCAGGTGGGAGAGAGCTGTGGAGTAGAAAAAAAATCAGGGAAGAAAAAGCACGCGCTTGCGTGCTAATTAAAACAAAAACAAAACAAGAAAAACCCCCAAACAACAAAAAAAACAAACCCGAGAGCCTGACGAAAAGCGTGCGCTTCGGAGAAAAGCCGCCCGTCGTCTGAGGCACGAAGGTGTTTCCGGACGCTTATAGGTGTTTCCGGAGGACAAGACGCATGCGAGGGAGGCGTCAAATGGATTCGTCACTGGACACGCCACTGGATACGTCACTAAACTGCGACAGACCATCAAGAAAGCTTCTTTTGCGCATGCCTACTTGATTGCGCAACTTCCGGCAGGAGTTACCGAACATTCCCTGAGTTTCCTCCTGTGTTCTCCAGTCTAGTTACTGACTGAATATAAATTTCCCATCTAGGTTCTTTACTGAACTTTTCTATACTTTATTTCAGTTGATTTACCTACCCTCAGCCAGGCTAATGTCAGATCTAGGAAGAAAGTCTATTCCTTTTAAATTTTATACTTTGTGTTTGAATATTGTACAAATAACCCACCACTGAGCTAAATTCCCAGCCCCGTTATAATTGTTTATTTCCTTTTATTTAACCACAAGACATACTTAATATATATGCCAACAGTTATATCAGTAATAGTTGATTATTTTGTTCTTTAATTAATAAATAAATACATGAAATATTCAAATACTCCCTTTATTAAGTATGCTTTTAAAAATTTTAATATATTTTGATTTTTAGTCTTAACATGTTAGGGAAAATCTCCCCATAGTAAACTTTCATTTTCAAATATTTCCAATATTATATCACCCTTGCATTGTTGAAATATACCATATTTTGTGTTTTATTACAATATATATTACAATATAATATATAATATATATTATATACAATACTTAGTGCATAAATATATGTTTATATAATTATAATATGTAATGTATAATAAAATATAAATATATTAATTATATAGCTCACCTGTAATATTTATATATTATATATAATATGTTATATAATATAATTATGATATATGCTACATATCATATATGGCTCTATTATATATATGTATAAATATATATTACATATACATCTGTGCTATATTTTCTTAATAAAACAAAACTTAATTTCTGCTAGGTATTAGTATATGTCTACTTTCTCAATTCTGAAGGTGGAGGCAGAAAGAATTGGTGTTCAAGATGAACCTGGAGTACATAGTGAGACCATATGCTAAAGAAGAAAACAACAACAACAAAAACCCAAACCCTCCACAAAAATCCATCTCTGACAAGCAAATAATGAAAAAAGGCTTAGTAGTTTTTTGTATATGATCTGAAAAGTTTATGCTAAAATTTTGTTTTCCTTTTTGTCTCTACTTCTGATAAAATGCGTATGTATATGAAATAAAATTGTGGAGAAATAACTGAGAATACTTTCTGAGTACTATGCATGCAGTATAAATGCATTAGTATAAAAGTAAACTTAAATTATGATAGTACTTTGAAAAGTTAATATTATAAAATATATCCTAACTGTTGTGTATACCTAAATATTTGCCTCAACATAAACATTACCAGACAATAGTTATTGTATAAATAAACATGGTTCATGATGTATTATAACTATTGTACTATAATATAAAAGGAAAAGGGCTACTATAATGACATTCAGCAATTATTTAATATTTAAAATGTGCTTTATATGACAGGTATTTTCTTGACTATTGTGGTATATATTATCACACTTTATAATCTTTTTTAAAAAAACAATTTATTCAGGATTTTGAATTATTCTACCTATAAAACTTTTATAATTTCTCCTCTTTGCATTTAATAGCCTAATTAATTTCAGCTATTTCCCCATTCTTATATTCAGTTTTCTAAAAACATTTTTCATAGATGAGCAAAAACCACTAACAATTGATATCAGATATTCTTCATCAATGTGAATACAGATTCTGTCAATAGCTACAATTTCCTGTTTATCAGATATTATTCACAAATCTAAATACAAATCCTATCAATAGCTGTTTCTTCCTGTTGCTTATTTTTTTTTTCCAAATAACTCTTAGATTTATCACTCTGGTTCTTCTATAATTTCTTATATTTTGATTCTGTATTTATTAATTACCCTATTATTTCTTTTAAAAAAAGATTGATTTTGAGTGTGTGATTCTTTTCCCTGTATATATGTACCTATATGTGTAGTAGTTTTGGAAGTCAAAAGAGTTCTTATCGGATTCCCTGGATCTGGAGTTATGGATGGTTGTAAACCACCATGTGAGTGTAGGTCCTTTGTGAGAGCAGCAAGTGAACCATCTCACCAGCCCCTATCCCATTATTCCTATCTATTTTATACTTGTTTTCACATTTCTTAAGTTTATTGCCTGACTGACTTATTTCCTTTTCTGATTATACAACTGTATATGGCATTGAACTCTTCTATTAGTAAAGCTTTATATTTATGAAATATATTAATATTAGTTATATATTATATTAACTTTCATATAATTAAGTTATGATTAATTATTAAAACTTAACTATTGATTTTAATTAAATGAATCAAATTTGTGACTAAGACAAATTTCTAAATTTTCCTACTATTATTTAGATTTGAGATCTGTGAATATATAAATTTCTGTCAATTTCATGGGAATTTAAAAAGAAATTATCTCCTGTGTTCATAACATACAATATGACTTACCTATTTTTATAAATCTTATTATAAAATCCCATGACCTTACTTATTTTAATATCATGTTATGAGATAAATACATTATATTTATAATTCTCTTTGTATTTTTTCTTTTTCTTTCCTTTTTTTTTTTTTTTTTTTGGTTTTTCGAGACAGGGTTTCTCTATGTAGCCCTGGTTATCCTGGAACTCACTCTGTAGACCAGGCTGGCCTCGAACTCAGAAATCTGCCTGCCTCTGCCTACCAAGTGCTGGGATTAAAGGCATGTGCCACCACTGCCCGGCTTGTACTTTTTCTACTTCATTTGGTGATTTGGCATTTCATAGAATAAGAGTAATATTATTAGTTTTCATGGTAGATTACATTCCTTATTATTAGCTGATATATCATTTGCATAGGGTATTCTGTATTTTTATTTTCCGGTATTATAGTAATTTTTAGATAGATTTTTCTAAACATCACAAACTTGGTATACTTTTAAAATCTAAATAAGGATTTTTTCTTTTTTAGTATTAGGGATCAAACCCAGGGTCTCATAGATGCTACTACACAAGCAACCTATAGTGAACTATATCTCAGCCTGACATTTTAACAGTAGAGTTGATCTCATTTGTGTTTGTGGTAATTTATAGTAATATAAGAAAAATATATAATAATATAATTATATATATATAATATAATAAAATATAAAATAAGAAAAACTTTTAAAAAACTTAAAAGTTGGCTTATATTATCACTTGATATAAAGTATTTTTTTTCTTTTGTCTGCTTCATGCTTTCACTCAATATGATCACTTGAAATGTTTAAATGTATTTTTCAGATCATTTACTGTATACTATGACACTCAAACCACAATTTCTAACTTAATCTCAAGTATATCATCTTATTCATTCCATAAAGAAGTAAGAGAATCTTGAATGCAGACTTACGGCTTTTTACTTTACCCATTCCCAGTTTTTTAAAGAAAACTATTGAGTCATTTACATGTGTGAATGTTTTGCCTACATAGCCTGTGGAGATCAGTATATTGAATCCCCTGGGCTGTGAACCACCATGTGGGTGCTGAGAACCAAATTTAGATCATCTTCAAGAGTATCAAGAGCTCTTAACTGCTGAGCTTTCTCTAGCACCTAAAGTAAATTTTATTACATTCTATTTATTTTGTGCATTCATACATCACGGCATAAACACAGAACTCAGAGGACAATTTGCAGATGTTGATTCTCACCCTTCTGCCATATAGGATCTAGAAATTGAACTGAGGTCATCAGGCTTGGCAGCAAATGTCTTTATTCACTGAACCATGTTGCTGGCCCCAACTCAATTCCTTTTTGATTACATGTTAGTTATCTTATACCAAAGTCTCCTGTTCAAAAATTCTATTTCCATACTTGATTAGCCTTCATAATTCCATTAAAGGAGATGTAGGATTGTGGTAGATTTGTCTTGTGTTCCTTTAGCTGAGATGGATCTGTTTTCCCCCCAGTTTCTCCCCTTCATAATTGCATATCTCCAGGTGAGTCTTTTTGTCTGATTGAACTTCAACCATGCACACCATCTTTTCTTCATTCTTGAATTATGATTTATCATGTGACTGGCTTTTCATGTTCTCTCTTGACTTTTGCACATTTCTTTGTATATTTTTAAGTTGACATTCTTCATTGTTGTGGTTTCAGGCTTTGATCATGCCTTTGCTTCAGTAAATATAAAGTGTTCCCTCCCGCTTTTAATTTAAATTTTTGATAATTTATATTGTTTTTTAAAAATTGCTTTTGAGATATTCTTAATAAGCTGAATTTATTAACCCAATGTTATTTTTTATGAGACTACTTTCAATAAAACCACAGATAATCAAAACTCAAATAACAGATAAACATTTAAAAATAATGAAGTCTGTTTATTACCTGCACAAAATATCCTTAGCTGCTGGACTGGTGATATAAGTTGCAAATGGGTAGTGAACAGATCAACAAATGCTCCAGGATAAATAACAAAGAGAAAAATTCCAAAGCCATTAAATCGAACTTGTTCCCTAAGAAAACATGTAAAAAAATCACATTAAGAAGAAGGAATTTACTCATATTATTGTATTTGTCAAGTTAATAATGATGCAAGCTTAAAATTCACTGTAATTCAAACCTTTAGAAGTAATCTTCCTGGATATATATGTATGTATATATATACACTAAAAATCTTAACTTTAGAATAGTGTAATACAGATTTGGCCTAGGTTCTAGAAAACTCTAGAATACACTTAAAATGTCAAAACTTTAGGATTTTTCTATTGTTGAATATAATTAAAATTTGATATATAGAGAGAAATAGCTAATAATTCTGAGAAGTCAATGATAGAAAGTTACAGTGTGCCGGGTGGTGCCTTTAATCCCAGCACTTGGGAGGCAGAGGCAGGCGAATTTCTGAGTTCGAGGCCAGCCTGGTCTACAGAGTGAGTTCCAGGACAGCCAGGGCTATACAGAGAAACCCTGTCTCGAAAAACCAAAAAAAAAAAAAAAAAAGAAAGAAAGAAAGTTACAGTGTACTATTATTACCTATTTTCAGAGGACAAAGGGGAATATATAACTTATGATTCAAACACATTCATTTACCTTAGTTATTATAAATAAGCCTCAAGATTTATGTTAAGCATATTTCTGTTCAGCAAATACTAAGATAAGTACATTTAAAAAGAGTTAATGGTAAAATATTCCTTAAAAGGAATAGTTTTCTACCACTTCATTTCTATAAATACGTATTATTGATTTAATAGATTCCTAGGATCAAGCAGATACAATAAGGAAAGCATTACCTAAATAGTAAATATATAAGACAACTATATAATTCAATCTTTGTTAGTAGAGATATTTATAAAAAAGTCATAGTTCATAGTGGCAAATTTTGCTGTACAGTCTGCTAGTGCAGAAAACTGATCAGTGGTTTTACCCAGCTGTAAACCTTGTGAGCTATAACATCACCCAGTCTGTGAAGATTGTGTGGATAAGTACATTTCTCATTGGATTCAGGTCTGTTCTACAACTGGTACTTGCTAAACCTGGATAAAACCCTGTAGGTGGGGAAGTGTGGGGGTTTAATAAGAATGGACTCCATAAACTCATAAATTTGAGTGCTTAGTCACCAGGAAGTGGAACTCTTTAAAAGGATTAGAAAGACTAGGGGGTGTTGGAGTAGGTGCTGATTAGCTGGAGGAAGTGTGTCACTGGGGGTAGGCTTAAAGGTTTCAAAAACCCATGCTAGGCCTAGTCTCTCTGCCTGCCTTCCTGCCCATCAGGATATAAAGTTCTCGGCTACTGCTCCCAGTACCATGCATGTTGCCATGTTCCATGCCATGATGCTAATGGACTAAACCTCTGAAACTGTAAGCCTCCAATTAAACTAAATAGATATAGAACTAACTATCTTTATATCCATAGATTAGTGATGCTTTCATCCATTATCAGAGAAACTTGCTATTCTTTTTTTTTTTTTTTGCAGTGGATAGCACTTAACACAGATTCACAACTGGTCAAAGTGCAGAGAATAAGTAACTATGGAGTGTTCAGCCATATATGGGGCATCTTTATACCACACACCCATTTCCTTGAGGCTCAGAGAAACATTGTGGAGGAGGATGCAGAAAGATTTTTAAGAGCCAGTTTGGGAAGGACTGCTGCAAAACACTGTTAGTACCGTCAATTTAACCTCGTCAGTACACTCATAAACTCACAACAGCTATGGCTGCCTGCAGAAGGCCATAAGATCAAACAAGTCAACAGTCCATCATGAATGGGGAAGACGTGTTTCAGGCGTCTCCCCTAGCTGAGAAACTACTGGCAGTTCATGGTTTCTTGGAAATTGCCAATGTTCCAGTGGAGGGCACTGCAACCGTGCAGATAACGGGTAGCACTAACTTGACTTAGAAGGTTACTAAGTGGTGTAGGGAGAACTTTGGAGGGAGATATGGGGATCGGAGAGGAGTTGGAGGCAAGGAATAGGGGATAGATGTGATAAAAAATACATTATATACATATGTGAAAATTTCAAAGAATAAATAGAAAGTATTAAAAAGTTATCAAATTGCTTCACAAACATACTGTAAAATATGAAACTATTAATAATAATGTTTGTAGATATAAAACTCTAAAGGTTACAAGGCTAAACATGTGAAAGCAAAACCTTTTTTGATTTACAAAAGGTAACTTGGGTTGGTGAGATTGCTCAGTTAATAAAAATGCTTCCTAGAATTGAACTTAAGATGTCAGATCCTAATTTTGATTCTAAGAAGTCACTTGGTAGAAGAGAAATGATTCCTGAAAATTGTTCTCTAACCTCCACATGTGTGGCACATGTATACATCCTCCGACATGCACATACACGTGTCAAATTTTTTGGAGGTAACTGCCTCTTTAAAGCAGTAGTGTGGACATCAAATATGCTGTGTTATGATGAATGTCTATTTGCTGTAGCTAAATTTGTTCATAAGCAATTGGAAAATAATAATGATTATTTTCCTCCTCCAGAACAATGATTTGCCTTCCATGGACCAAGGACATGCACACAAAAGATGAAACATTCCTGTCTGTATGTTTCTGATTATGGCAGACTTGTTATAGGGTATCAGGGAAGTAGGGACCATACTTGCCTTCTTCCCATCTTAGTTAAGTATAATTAGAAAGAAACATTTAGGTATCAAAACCACCAGCTCAGCACAGCACAACAAAGTTAAGTCCTAGGTCTCATCCTCTTATCTCCTACTTGGGTTTCTAGGTAGGCTTAGATATCACTGAACCTAGCACTTCCAGGTTTTTTTGTTCTACCCAACATAGGACATGAACAGAAGCAGAAAAGTGTTTCAGCTGGATAAGGTAAAGCCATGTATGGTAGCACATGCTTTATTATCCTAATACTTGAAAGACTGAGGAAGGAAGACACTGAGTTTGAGGTTAACCTGGGTTAGAGAAATCTTTCTTTCCTAGTACTCTTTCCCCGCAAAAACATTTTGAGGCAGTGGCAAAGGGTTGAATTCAGAGAATGCTAGAGGATGGGGCAGTGGGTAAAGAAACTTTCTGTCAATTGTATGACCTGAGTTTGATCTCTGGGACCCACATGGTAGAAGGAGAACAAACAACTTCCACATGCTGTTCTCTGACTTCCATAAGTATGCCACATCACATGTGTGCACATGCATTGCATGCACAAATATACACACACATACATAATAAATAATATAACTTTTAAAATAAAAAAGACAAGGAAAATCTTTAAGCACTGAGGTTATAATCATGCTGACATAAAGCAAAGGACAGAAAGACATAGAATACAAATATGATTATATTATTAGAAGGGCATTATCAGTGATATATTAATTTTTTAAAAAGAGAAGCTTCCCCAAAGTAATAAATGGTAGGTATACATTGATAATATCTACAGAAGAAAAAAAACTCATCAAATATACAAGATTTTAGGAAGAAGTTCTCTTAAATAAAAAGCTTCTTTGCATATAGTAGGAAAGAAAAAGTTAAGTCTAATTACCTAATAGCTGCTATACCGTGTCCAATTTCATGTACCACACCACTAATGAGGACTGCAGCGAAGAAGTAAGTCAGCTGATTGACAGGTAAATTTATACCAGGAACCTGTTTATGGACATAATATAGCAATGATTATCAGTGTGGGTATAGCAGAGTCCCAGTTGCATGATCTTCACTGTCTTAAAGCTGAAACCTCTAAACTTAATATTCCATGATCTAAAAGTATTATGACCATTAATGATCAAATTTTACTTCTACCATAATTAAAGAAAAGGCAATGTTTTGTTTTAACTTATGCAATTTCTGTAAATCAGATGTACTATCAATTTAAATGAAACAGGAAAAACTATATTAAAAACTTACATCTCGAGCCAGGCGATTGTGGTGCACACCTTTAATCCCAGCACTTGGGAGGCAGAGGCAGGCAGATTTCTGAGTTCGAGGCCAGCCTGGTCTACAGAGTGAGTTCCAAGACAGCCAGGGCTACACAGAGAAACCTTGTCCTGAAAAACTAAAACTTACATCTCTAGATTCCCAAGAGCTTGATCATGGGAAAAAATGAGGGTGTCCTGAGTGTCAGAGAAAGCAGGGTGACGACAATGGTAGCAGTGGTTGGTCTATTCTTAATTTAAGGGTTGGAGGTTCAATTTGGGAACTCTTCTTAAAATCATTAGTCCTAGCCAGCAGTAGTGGTACACACCTTTAGTTTCAGCACTCAGGTGGCAGAAGCAGGCAGATCTCCTCCAAGTTTGAGGCCAGTCCAGTTTAAAAGGTGAGTTCTAGGACAGCCTGTTTTGTACAAAAGTTCGTAGTTCCATCTCTAAACCATTATCACAAGATTTCAAAAGCTCATGCTGAGTCATAAAGCAAATCAGTGAGGCTCTCTTTAATACCCACAACTTTTAAGAGGTAATAAAATGTAATGGAAGCTTTTACAACAAAATGGCTAGTCAGTGTTGGCCCACCATGTCCTTCATTCCTCTTCCCCTATCAATTTACCTCTTAGAAAAATAGGAGCAAATGTGAACACATTAATGTAATATAGACTCATGGACATATGAAGAAACAGGACTTGTTTTACAATCATGTATTCTAAAAATGTTGAGCATATAGACATCAGTGCATACATAAGGAAAGAATTTTGTTGGTTTGTTTTTTTAGGTTTTTCGAGACAGGGTTTCTCTGTGTAGCCCTGGCTGACCTGGAACTCACTCTGTAGATCGAGCTGGCCTCAGACTCAGAAATTCGCCTGCCTCTGCCTCCCAAGTGCTAGGATTAAAGGCGTGCTCCACCACTGTCCAGCAAGGAAAGAATTCTATCCAGGCTGGCTAATAAAAATTTTTGATAGCCAAGAGCCCTATAATAAGGTAAACAATTTGTTAAGGTGAGAACCTGAACATATGAGTCTTAGAACCAGAACATATGTCTGTTCACACAGTTACTGCTGTGAACAGACACTATGACCAAGGCAACTCTTTATAAGGACAACATTTAATTGGGGCTGGCTTATAAGTTCAGAGGTTCAGTCAGGTATCATCAAGGCAGGAAAAAAGCATGGCAGCATGTAGGCAGACATGGTGCAGGAGGAACTGACATTTTCATCTGCAGGCCTCTAAGAGAAGACTGACTTCTAGGGAGCTAAGACTGGGGTATTAGAGCCCATGCCCACAGTGACATGCCTACTCCAACAAGGCCACATCTCCTAATAGTGCCACACCCTAGCCCAAGCATATACAAACCATCGCATTCCATTCCCTGGCCCCCATAGGCTTGTCTAAAATATGAGTCTATGGAGGCCATACCTAGACATAGCATAATGCAAAATACATTTAGTCCAACTTCAAAAGTCCCCCTAGTTTAAAGCAGTCTTAGCAGTGTTAAAAGTCCAAAGATCAAGGCCTCCTCTGAGATTCATCCAAATTCACTTAACTGTAATTCCCAAAGCAAGACAGGAAACCAGCTGTGCAAACTCCAAACCCTGCATCCATTGCTGATGTAAAGCTGTCTTCAGATCTCCAACTCCCTTTTCATCTTTGTTGGCAGCAACACACTTCTTTCTCCTGGGCTGGTTTCACTCCCTGTTGGCAGCTTTCCTCAGCTGATAGCCCACGGCTCTGGCATCTCAAACATCTTGGGGGTCTCCAATCCACTTCAATGTTACTGCTTCTTGTTTCAGTGTCTGGGATCCACACATGCTCTTCTGGGCTCTCTAAAGGACTTGTGTCACTTCTCCAGCTCTGCCCTCTGTAGGACTCTAAGCTCAGGTGGATCCACTCCACTGCTGCTGCTGTTCTTGGTGATCATCCCTTGGTACTGGCATTTCCAATATACTAGAGTCTTTTTCTGTAACTAGGCTACACAAATAGTTTCTCATAGGCTCTCCTCATGGTGCCAAGCCTTAAACCCTTTGCATGACCCCTTTAGTCCTGGGCTGCCAACTGCAATTGAGGTTAAACCTTTACCAATGGCCTTCTACGGCCTCTCACAGTGCCAAGCCTCAGCTGCAGTTTATGACGCCTTCATGCCTTCAAAATCAGTACCACTGGGTGACTCTCACACATTACCAAGTACAGCTGCTGCAGGAGGTACAACCTTGGCTATCTCTGGAACACAGCTTTGTGCTCTCAGAAAACACTTCCCAGAGATTTCACCTTAGTGATGCTGGCATCTTCTTAATCACTGCTAATTTCTTAGCTCCAGCTAACTGGCATCAATTATCCTAATAGTCCCTTCTATTTTTCACACTTAAAGCCAGAGCCACATGGCTGAAGTTTCCAAGTTCTGCTGCTTGCTGGGGCTGGAACATGGCCCCCTTGTTCTATTACATTATCACCAGCTTTCTGTTTTCCAACTCCTTCACTGCCTAAGCCTAGCTGTCCTGGAACTTGCTCTGTAGATTATCCATGAACTCAGATCTGCATGCCTGTCTCCTGGGATTAAAGGTATGTACCACTTAACCACCATTCCTGGATCTAAATTTAGCTGAGTGAGATCTTGTTCCAAAGTCCTACTCCCTTAATCTGTTATCTCCTAGGACGTAGGATTCAGCTCCTTTCTACTTCCTGGTACCCACTGAATACTTAAACTATATATTTTGTATTTTTCCTTTCTCAGCTTGCTTCTTTTCATTAAATGCTCTTCAAAGGGGTGAACTTTAGTAACCACACAACTGAATTTATACCAGGCTGTTTTGAGACTTCCTTTGTCAACACAATTAATATAAATCTCTTTAGCCTCAGATAGACTCTTCAGACAAGGGCAGAAAGCAGCCACATTCTTCAACAAAATACCATAAAAACAGTCTCTATGCCACGTACTGATATGCTTCTCCACTGAACCCTCTTGGGCCAGGTCTGCATAGTTCAATTCAATCTCAGCAACTAAGTCTTTCATATTACTAGGATAGCCCATTAAGCCCCACATAAAGCATTCCACTGTTTTCCAAATGCAAAGTCCCCAAATCCACACTCTTCCAGTCAAAAGCATGGTCAAGCCAATCACAGCAATACCCTAGTCCCTGGTACCATTTTCTGTCTTAAGGTTGTACTGCTGTGAACAGACACCATAACCAAGGCAACACTTATAAGGACAACATTTAATCAGGGCTGGTTTACATGTTCAGAGGTTCAGTCCATTATTATTAAAGCAGGAACATGGCAGCATTCAGACAGGATGGTGCAGGAAAAACTGAAAGTTCTACATCTTCATCTGCAGTCCTCTAGGAGAAGAATGGCTTCCAGATGGTTAGGACTAGGGTCTTAAAGCCCGCAATGACACACCTACTCCAACAAGGCCACATCTCCTAATAGTGGCACTCCCTGGCCTAAGCATATACAAACCAATCACGACAGTATGGAACATCCACTTCTCTCAGTATAAGATTTGACACCCAAAAGAAATCTCTCTGGAGAAAATCCTTTCCTTCATTTATGAATTATCTTTTTTTTTTTTTTTTTGGTTTTTTTGAAACAGGATTTCTCTGTATAGTCCTGCTGTCCTGGAAATGAATTATCATTTTAATGCTAGCTAAAAATGTCTAAAACAGGAAAATTGGTGTTTGCAGAGATGGCTCAGTGGTTAAGAGCAATATATTATTGCTCTTGTAGAGGGTTGGGTTAAATTCTAAGCACCCACATTGTAGCTCACAACTGGAACCCCAGGTCCAGGGGATGTGACATATTGCTCTAGCCTCCATGAGCATGAAATCCACACATGTGCACACACTAACTAAAACAATTATACACATAAAATACAAATGCATTTTTAAAAACGAAATCGGAAAAGTTAAATAGAAGCCTCTAATCCTGCTCACTTAGCAAACAGGGAACAGAACTATTTCCAATGCATTGCCATATCCTAGTATTTCCTATGCACCTACTTTCAATTTACAAACTGATTTTGAAACTTGTATTTTTACCTAATATCTCTCTAGGAGTATTTTCTAGTTTTATGGGTTTCTTTTCTTGTATTTTTTTTTGATACAAAGTCCTATAGCAGAAGGCTGGGATTACATATTTGCACTATACCTTACCTAATTCAATATGTTTTTTTTAAATAAAAAAAGGAGGCTGCAGAGATGGCTCAGCAGTAAGAGTAATTGTTCTTGTAGATGATCCAGCACCAATATTTTGGCTGCCAACAATCCATAATCCTAGTTCCAGGAAATCCTAGTAACAGGCATGTATGGGGTATACATATATGCCAAACATTTATACACTTAACACAAATAAATAATAAATGGTTAGATTTTATGAGTGTTTTGTTTGCATATATATGTATATGCAGCACATATGTGCCAGGTCCCCACAATCAGTGGGCATAGGATACCCTAGAACTGGAACTGTGGATGGTCATGAGCCACCATGTAGGTTCTGAGAACTGAAACTGGTCCTCTTTTTATTATTTTATTTATTAATCACTCCCTTCTTTGACATCTCAAATGACATCCCTCTTCCCAGTTACCCCTCCACAAACCACCATCCCACATCCATCTTCTCCTCCCTCCTCTGACTCTGTGAGTGTGCTCCCCTACCCACCTACCCTCTCTGGACCCACTGCTCCAGCATCCCCCTATGCTGGGGCATCAAACTTGATCAAACCATGCTCTGCTACCTATGTATCTGGAGCCATGGATCTCTCCCCCATAAACTCCTTGGTTGGGGATCTAGTCCCTGGGAGCACTGAGTGGTCTGGCTGTATTGTTCTTATGGGGTTGCAATTCCCCTCGGCTCCTCCAGTCCTTCTGTCAGCTCCCTGACCATCAGGTCCCCCAGGGTCCCTGAGCTCAATCTGATGGTTGACTCCAGGAATCCACATCTGTACTGGTCAGTTGCTGGCCAAACCTCCCCAAGGAACAGCCACAGAACCTGGTTCTCTTTGGAGCAACAAATGCTCTTAACCTCTCAGCCACTAACTTGTTTTTAGAAATGAGATCTCTCTAGGACCTGGAGTTCAATGATCAGGCTAGGCTGCCTGGACAGAAAGCCCTAAGAATTCTCCTGTCCCTACCTCCTTGATTAGGATTGGGAATATGCACCATCAGCCCTGTTTTTTTTTTTTTCAAACCAGCACTTCAAAATATATATATATAATGTTTTTTTCTAGACAGGGTTTCTCTGTGTAGCCCTGCTGGCTGTCTTGGAACTCACTCTGTAAACCAGGCTGGCCTTGAACTCAGAAATCCGCCTGCCTCTGCCTCCCAAGTGCTGGGATGAAAGGCGTGGGCCACCACTGCCTTACTTCGATATAATTTTTAATAGGTGTATTACATTTTGAGGAATAAGTTGTTGATCATTTAACCATTTTACAAGGTTTTGCGCTTTTTTAAACAAAGATTTTGCTCCCAAGTGTGAACTTTTGTAAGTACATATGCCCCTGCACCCACATGCAGAGGCCAAAGGAGGATGGTGATGTCTTCTTCTATTGCTCTCCACCTCACCCAATTGTTATGTGAACTAATGTATGTGTATATATACTTGCTACAGTGTGCCTGTGGAGTGTGAAGGCTGTGGAAGTACCTGTGGAAGCTAGAGGACATGAAGGAGTTGGTTCTCTCCTTCCAATATGTGGATCCTGTAAATAGCACTAAGGCTGTCAGGCTCAGATGAAAGCACCCTTACCCAATGAGCCACCTTCCTGGCCCCTCTTGTATCTTATGTTTTGAGACAGGGTCTCTCACTGAACCTGAGGCTCCACCATTTCAGCTAGTCTAGAATATCTAGGGAGCTCCAGAGATCAGTGTGTCTTCATCACATGATACTGGGTTAGCAAGCATGGAAAGACTTGTGGGTGCTGGGAATTTAACCTCAGATCTTCTTGCTTTCACAGCAATTGTTCTTATCCATCCAGCAAGTTTCTACTCTCATGATAAAGATACTGAACAGGTTAGGAACAGTGGTGCATAATTTAATTCCAGTACCTGAGAGGCAGAGGCAGAGAGGCAGAGAGAGGCAGAGAGAGGCAGAGGGAGGCAGAGGGAGGCAGAGGCAGAGAGAGGCAGAGAGAGGCAGAGAGAGGCAGAGGGAGGCA